>NW_016913251.1:78652-99389 GCF_001483705.2 Eufriesea mexicana | reverse complement strand
AAAAATGGTAAAAATGGTAAAAATGGTAAAAATGGTAAAAATGGTAAAAATGGTAAAAATGGTAAAAATGGCAAAAATGGTAAAAATGATAAAAATGGCAAGAACAATGCACATATACACAGACGAGTCATGAAATCAAGAAACCGCGACGCGATTTTTAATCCTCTCCCGCAGACCACGACGTTTCAGTCGATAACGGGAACTGAACGCGTTAGAAGACCGTGGTGTTCAAAGTAACAGTGCACTTTGTTGATTATGCAGCGGCCGGGTAGACTCGGTGCCCGACGATGGGACACATTTTTAAGACACGTGTTCGTGCATGGTTTCCACAAGAGAGTACGGCCCGTGCGGCGACGCGACGCGACCGGGGACGCCTCGTCGCGACGCGTCGGCCGTATTGATATAGGGACTTTATTAAAGCCGAGCTTAGATATCACTGCGTATCCAGGAGCCACGCGAAGAATTTCTGAATACGTCTAATTCCACGCGTACACGCCGCGGACGAATGTGAACAGGCTTTTACGAGAATACAAGCTGTCTGCGTGGGATAACGCCGACGCGGAACGAGTTTTGGTAAACGTGTATTCCGACAGAGTGTTGCCGAGTTTTAGATTGTCCTAAAGCTATTTTGAAGTTTTGTAACGATGTTGCTGGAGAGTTATGCGTGACATGGGCAGCTTCTGCGAATTTTGTTTTGTTACCGGTGTTAATAATTGTGCGAATTAAACTAAAAAATAATATTTCGAAAAACTTCTTAGATGGATTTGTTTAATAAAAATAGCTCAGTAGTAAAAATAGTAAATAGTAAATAAAATAGTAAATAAATAGTAAAATAGAAATACACATTAAAAATACAAAAATTAGAACTCAATTGCATTATACAATACATGAACTGCATAAGAAGCTCTATATGAGGAAATTAGGATCTATATCAGTGATGACGAAACTTTTGGAGCTCGATATACCATAATTCATAGACAAACCTAGATTAACTTGGGTGCTATATCTCATATCTAAAAATACCCATAATTTTGCGCTATTTATAGATCTATTAAAAAAACGAGATATACTTTTAATATATTTGTTTTATATCAAAACGATATAAAATAAATTTATATTTTACATATTTGAAGAATCTAAAAATATTTACAATTATTTAAGTCTCCTTTTAAATGTTACTGTATGTACTAAGTGGTAGCTCAGTAATTCGTTTAATAATTGCATCTTCATTTTGCAATCCGTGTTTTAATTATTTTATTTTATTTACCGTCTGTAAACAATGTGTATCACCCAAAATGTTTTAATATGTCACCTTTGACACGTATGTTATAGATTCATCATCATTGATCTATATTACATCACTGATCTATATGATCTATATTATAGTCATTTGAATTTCTTTCACAGAATATGTGATAAATTTTCACCATATTCTTTTTCAATACAGAAAAATAATTTTGACACTATTATATTCAGTTCTGCTTGATTTTATCAGCAATAATTAATTTCTAGATTTTCAAGTCAAGTAAAGGATTGTACATAATTGATCCAGGATTACTCAAATTAGGATCTAAAGCTGGAAGTGCTCAAGTGAGAGTATATACATATAATTTAATCGAGATAAGGGTTTCAAATTATTATTTGAAACTAATTGGAGTTAAGAGTTTATTGGTAATTTATTGATAATTAGAATTAATTGGAGTTAAGGATTTTAGTATAAAAAACTTGTTTTAAGAGTAGATCAAACTGTATATTTAAATAAAATAATATTATGTCAATTATTATATTTAAATATTCGTTTCTATTGTTTCCCTTTTACATGATTATCTTTTTATTATCTCCCCTAAAGTTTTTAACTCTGACAGTATCAATTTTTCTTAAGATATTTAAATAAAATAATAGTATGTCAATTATTATATTTAAATATTCGTTTTTATTGTTTCCCTTTTACATGATTATGTCTTTATTATCTCCCCTAAAGTTTTTGACTCTGACAGTATCAATTTTTTCTTAAGACGCATATGGTGTGTCATAGATAACGTAGGACGCACTGTGTCGTCGACCTCGAGTGGGTTAAGATAATAAAACGCGTGCGAAGTGTTTTATGTGATTGTGGTTCTCCATAAATTTCGGGATAAGAGTGTCACGAATACTCGAAAAACGCGAGAGATTTTTGAAAATCTTATTCTTGGAGTTCCTAATATAAATAAACATGACTGCTAAAACGATTCTATGTTAATAAAATAAATCCACGATTTCTTATCAGATAAATTTGTTACAAATGTGTATCATCTCGAAAGATTATACGTATATATTTACAAAGAAGAAATGGAGTTTATTTTAATTTATCGTTTAATTTACTGCGAATTTAAGAGCAATTTAACCTATACCGAGTTAGAAATAAAAGTATCAGACTTTTGACTCGAATTAGTATGAGATTCGAGACAGTTCCCACCGTATCAAGTTAGCATTACTTCTGCAAGATTAACCTTTAAATAGATCTGTCCCATTTTTCCTACTTGCTTTCTTTTAATGCTTTTAACATCGATTTTGCAATTATACGCCTTTATAACGTGACATATCATTTATGTATGATAAAGATGTAGTTGAAAATGTTTCGAATTTATTGAAGTACAATTTTTATTTAAAAACACTTCTCAGATAAATATTTTCAATATTTTATAAATTTTTCGATCATTTCTTATTTACTTTCTAACAAATAGTACAATTCTCTAGGAGAAATAAACGCGTGTAATTATTTGTTTTATGTTCAATAGTTAACGAGGCATTTTACTTCGTTGACTGACAATTTCTTCTGAAGTTTATGAAGACTATAAAGTCCTCGCAGACATTGAATTTCCAACTTGACGTTATGTAAGCAAGTTACAGGAGAATGAAGCAAAGTATTACATTATCCATTCGTTTTAAGACAAGTAATGCACAAAATAAAGCAGATTTTAAAAAATTTTAATATCTTTTCCTAACCTCCTAACTTAACCTATTAGATATACTAATCTTTTGTCTTTTGCCTATTTTAACCATTTTCGAAAATTTTTCACTATGCATATATACAGTGCTGAACAAAAGTATTGGCATAACATGGTTGTCGTGATACAAGTGCTTATAACTACTAAACAAATTGATTTAAAGGAAAAGCTTTCTGATATATTCATTTATTATCTATTCCAGTTTATTACATAGTAGAAGCAATAATATAAATACATTGATTCACAAAACAATAACAAAAATGTATTCGTTGGACATTTTATGGGTGGACGAAATAAAACATTTAAAAATGACCTGGAATTAAATATTAATATTTAATTGGCCCTCCTTTTCTTTTAAGGGCTTCCTTTAATCGTTTGGGCATTGAATCAACTAACATTTTTGTAAAATCAGGCTCGATTTTATTTCATTTTTTTAAAAGAACATTCTTCAAGTCTGCTTTACTTGTTATACCATGTTCTCGAATCCTGTTCTCCAATTTCTTCCAAACATGTTCGATAGGATTCACGTTAAAGTGGTTATAATGCAAAGGAATGATAGTCAGTGGAAACGGTGGAAAAACTGTATAGATCTTTATTGAACGAGGGAATGGTTAGAACTGACCTGTTTAAGCCCACGCAGGTCACAGGACGTCTCCAGAAAACAGGAGACAAAAGACAAAACACAGGGGAAGAGATCATCCCTACATTGCTAGGATGTAGAATTTACTTTACTATTTAATTTTACTACAACAATTTACATTTGGGCTCTGGGGTGGTGTATTTAGGGAATGAGAATTATTACAAATGATCCAATGGCGTACGATGTGATATAATAAATTTCCCTACATTTGTTTAACCTCGGTGACACCATTTGTGCAAAAATAAAAATAGATAATCACGCGTAATTCATTTCAATATTTCATATATAGTTATTTCCCATCTAGTCGTTATCTCATATTCCATATCTAAGCTTTAAGGTATTAAGACAAAGGGAGACCTAGAGAGAGACTCTCGCGTGCAAAGGGTTAAGTACTCACATCGAACCACACTAAACCGTCTTAACATCGACTCTCGATCTCACATACATACACGCGCACACATTTTCCAACAGAGAAGAATCACGACCGAGTTTGCAGCCAGGGTACATTCGCCAGGATACCGTATGGAATCTGGAGTACACATCAGCGTCGTAAACCGCTATAATTCCTCGATCGTGATCGTCACTCGGCGATCCACGGCCGGATACAAGGACGAATCCTTGGCATTCGATGCTCGGCTGCCCTCTATCTAGCAGGTAGCTCTCGTACGACGCGCTCGTGAGTCATGCTATGCGAACGGTGGCATCGCATTCGCATGCAGGATACCTCCTGGCAATTGCAACGGAGACCTCCGGGGTAGAGGGAGGTTAGGATTGCCGACATTGTAAACACGCTTATTAACTCGTGCACGCGAGTCGAGTACCGCGAGGAGTAAAGCGTATTGAGCTAACGCGCGTAATCTCGCGCCGCTGCTTTGAAACCAGGCTACATCGAGTGGCTATGGAGGAGCGACTGTGACGTAACACGGATTCCCCTGGTCTTTCTTGCGACCCGTGGGCAGATTTAGTCGGTAATGAATCGTTCTGCAGGAAATTGCAGTCCACTTTGTCGGATTTGGTTCGAGGATTGGTTCTTGTTTCAATTCTGTCGTGGTTCGGTGGATCGTGTATCAGTTTAACCCTTTGCTCTCGAAGATTTTTCGCTAATATAACGATATAACAATTCGGAGTGTAGCGGAAGGATGAGGGGATAGGGCTAGTAATTCAGAAGACTTTCTCCCTCAAAGGTCTTTATTTAATTGCTGGTCTTTCGGCTCGAGAAGAATCGACACCCCTCGACCGATCGTCTCTCCATCGATGGGTTTAAGGGTTTTTGACGTAAAGAGTCAAAGACGCTGTCTGTCGTCTGACTGTTTACGCCATCTATTCTAAGATCGCTTGCAGAAGATTTTAAAATATTTTTCTAAGTTCGGTGATACCAAAATCTCAATCCCTACTCGATCAATTGGCAAATTAAATGATAATGTTCCCTACCAAGACCTCCACAAGGCAATCCAGAAAATAGGAAAGGAAGTATTGGGATTATGGGTAGAAAGAAATTATCTTCCTTTATATTGTGGCGTCACCCTGCATAGGGATCTATGTCTGCTTCGAGGAACCATCCAGCTCATCAATTCTCAAAGCAGAATTGAGTAACGCAATGGGTCGTCATAGGGCCTATAGAAACCTAGTCGAAGGGTTCGACAACATGATTTTTGACAGATCATCGTCTGCACCATGCATCTTAGAAGTCTCGAGCCTCCGTGCATTTGTATCGCAAAGAAATATAAAATATAACCAAAATTAAAAGTTCGACTTATAAATCCAATCCTTACTATATAATAATTATCTTTATTCTATTGTTAGTGTGAGAGGAATCTTTACTTGGATGGCGTCACTCTGCATCGAGATCTATCCTTGCTTCGAGGAACCATCCAGCTTATTAATTCTCGAAGCAGGGTTGAGTGACGCATGGGTTGTCATAGAGCCTATAAAAATCTAGCTGAAGGGTTTGACATGATTTTTGACAGCTCACCGTCTCGAAAACTTCGAGCCTCCGTATATTTTATATCGCAAAGAAATATAAACTATAATCGGAATTAACCCTTTGCACTCGAGAGGCGCCTCTCAGTCGCCATTTAATCAGATTTTAACGATGGATATTAATTAATATATCAAATTTACAATTACCCAACGATGCGTGGAATATCGAAGTAAAATAACTCTACGTCTTAATTTGAATACGATCTTTTATTTACAGTTTTAAAAATATCCTCGATTTTATGATTGAAAGTCTTCGAATTACTATCTTTCGGTAACGAAAGAATCGTCGAGTGCAAAAGGTTAAGAAAGCATCTGCTCTATGAATACAGAAAATTTGAAATGCAAAGATGTAAATATAAATTTCTGTCCAATACCAGACTCTGACATCGCAGAAATGTCAGTATGCCAGTCAAAATGTCCAAACACGTTAAAAATAAAAACCAGCAATTTTTAATAATTTATAAAATTGTTAGACTTAGATTCTAAACTTAGAAAAAGATTGTAAATAGAAAAATTGTAAAATAGGATTTCCTGTGTTAAGATATATTTTTAAAAAGATTAATTACAGGGGATAATAGAATGCTTCCTTTCAAGCACTGGAGGAGAAAATATTGCTGTGAATATTATATTTGATAAATGAATAAATGATTTGTTAGACTCTATTTAATGTTATCTTTAGCTTTTTCAAAATATGGATTCATTTTTCACGTGTAAGTCACTTAATAGATTTATGGAATGCATTATCATATACGTTATCGATTGGGTAGATTTAAAGTAGAATAATATAAAAATAGTCACACTTGACATACTTAGACAGAAACTTTAATAACTTTATTACTTAATCGAATAAAAATTCAAATTTTGTACGAGAGTATTATCTTGATCATTATCTCGATACTAAATGTAATTTTATGTTGCTACAAGTGCAGAAATTTCTTTTGGATAAGTACATTTTAATGGCGAATTAATTTGAATCTGATAAACTTGTGTTTTTCATATTCCTTGTTCTGGACTGATTTGAGTTGGTGAATTTTTCCACAGACGAGACAAAAGTTCAAGTTCAGGCATCTGTATGACAGATGTTGCGACTTTGATTTGCAGACAATACTGTAACACTTGCGAAACATCTGTGCATTCCAATTTCATACAGTAAAATATTTTTTGATCAAAATTCTACTTTTCACCGCTCATTCGCTAACAAAATCGATGAAAATGTATTAAATTCGAATTTATAAATGTATTTTTAATTATAATACAGTACTTTATAATACGTGTATAAAATTGGTGTTGTTTATTTATCAAAGTATAAGAAATAATTTATTAATAAAGATTCGAAAATAATCTGCTTTATTTGAAGATTCTCATTTTTCAAATAATATTGAAAGCTATGTTTTCGACCTCCTACCTTGGGAAAATAAATATACTACATTTCAGAACTCCAGCACTATGGAATTATTTTAAATTTGTGTTCTTAAAATAAAAAAATTATATATTAATCAAAAATAAGTACAATTCAAATCGAAATTTAAAGTACATAAATATTGTCGACTGATTTGCAAGAAATATAAATCAATGATTCTTATACATAAATTTCACAGATATGTGACATTATGAAGTGTATGTTAATTATGTTTATACTATTAAATTGAACAGATTCAACTTTGACCTTTGGGTTCAATTTCTAAAGGCAATTGAAGACATAACATCTCCGGTATGGTCTAGTGGCTAGGATACCTGGCTCTCACCCAGGAGGCTCGGGTTCGATTCCCGGTACCGGAAAAACAAAATTTTTGAACTTTTTTAAAATTCATAATAAACACATTTTTTTACTTTTTATAATTTATACAAATTTTCGCATTGCATTATTATAAAATTAACTTAAAACGATTAAAGAAAAATGAAAATAAAATTGTTACATATATCCAAATCTATTCCTATTTAAGAAATACAAGATACAACTCGTTTTTAATTTACTAACTATTAGGATTATGGATTACAATTGTAGAATAACCACGATATATACAATTCTCTTTTCAATTCTTTTATTACGCAAGGAAGGTATATCTAGCTCTGAGAGTTTCTCTATAGCGACTGAATGAGTCGAGAAAATCCAGAGGGTGGGCGATGAAACTCGCTTTACCCCCCATTCTTATCTACTGTTCATATAAACATTCTTTCTCGGAATTTAGGTATCATAAACTTTTCATTCACAGCCTATATCCGAGATTGATTTTTGTATACGACTAAACTTATCTTTTCAATACGAACATTTATATTTGCTCATAAAATTAATACTTTAAATAAATACCGACAAACCCTTGCAGTTTTAATTTAAATTTAACCTACCCCCTAGTAAAATACTTATGTGCATTAACTCGCGATAAAAATAAATACTAGAACTACTTATACATGATATAATGGAAATAAATCAGTATACTTTAATAATTACCCCCTTGCACGAGTATAAATTAATATTAATTTACCAAAATGGCTGCAAATTTTGAACGAAAATGAAAAGTCTAATACAAGTAATTTCTATCCTGATAATCCTAATAATATCTCTGACAAAAGATTTTCGACAAAATGCAATAATACAAAATCACCAAAAATTACTATAATTGTTTAGATATGAAATGTAATAATATAAGGATAAAATACAAGCATAGGCATATTAAATCTGTCTTGTATAAATCAAAAAGGGAAAGAATAATTTAAACATTTATTATCCAGAAGAAAATATTCTAAAAATCAGTATCATTATCAGGGGTAGTATTAATTATTAACTCTTTTCTCTCTACCCTTCATTAACCTTAAACGAACCCCTTAATAATAAACCTACCATAACCTAAATCTCCGTTTCTAAAACTTTCACCAAAAATTCCGCATTTAGTATTTTACTCACTCGACTTCGCAATTTTTCTTCCAATATAATTATTTTTCCAATGTCATCCGTAATTCCATTTTCTTAAGATCCAAATTCTATTTCATTCCTCGATTATTCGACCGTGGTCTCCCAACGTGTATCTCATCGGTGCACGCGTATCTTATCCCCTGGAACCACAATTGATCTGGAAATTAATGCAAGTGAAGCACGCCTGTGGCAGCGATAACCAAGAAAGTAGAACTCGAAAGTAGACACTTCTTCGAGCAGAATGCATGGGGGCCAATGGTTGCAGATTCAACGGTACCTTGACGGTCACGTTTCTCCACGCCCTGTGATTATTGAATATTTAACGTCGGCTGCACGACGTTTGACTTCCTGATCCGATCGTGCAAACCGTAATCGGCGTGATCGTGCGATTTAACAACGTTCTGAATAGCCTTTGTCCCGAGATTTAGTGGCATCGATCCCAGCCACGTTTCCAGCCCCTGTAATATTACGTTCCGCTTTCCATTTCGTATCGTATCGCGTCGTCGCTGCTGTTTGGACACGCGCTATTCAAATCGCGCGGTATACGCGTGTAACTAACCTCTCCTACGTGCTGGATCCTCGGCAACAAATTAATGGCCGCATGCAGATAAGTCCATGCCAAGTAGGTTACTCGTGGTAACTAGTAAGGCTAACAGAGTAGTATTTTCCTTGGAAATATGGGAATATCTGTTCGAGTTCACGAGGCTTGTCTATGGTCAGTTATGGGTTGGCATTACAGTCGGGTGGAGGATGGTCAGACAATGGGCCGGTACCATTTATCGATTTAAATATTGAATCGGAGATGTGGCTATCGATTGCTCATAAATTATTGATGATTCAATGATGCTTTTATGGTATATTGATATATATGGTTGTGCTTGCAGAATAATGTTTATTTAAATAAAAAAAAATGAGACCTATTGATAATACTAAAAGTATCATGATCTAATTGAGCATTTTCAAAATTTTAGTTAAGTTTTCGCGATTTTGTTGTTTTTAATATGTGTATAATTAATTTTTTAACATAATATTTTATTTTTTCAAGTGTCGTGGTGGGTTTAGTGTTAATATATGGATAAAGTAAAAGCAAAAGAGTGAGGAAGTTAAATGTGGGGAAATTAATTAAGCATTGTTAAAATAGACTAATTAATTATTATTTATTCTATTATTATTTATTTGAATTTAATATTTTTAAAGTTTCTAACACCAAAACTGCATTGTGATTTTCATTACAATACTTTATTGAACATCGTAATCACTTTGTAAATCAATTATTAAAAAATTATTTCTTAATTTTTGACCAATTTTTGTAGAATAATTTGGTCCTTAAAAAATGAAATATAAGAATTCAAGAATTGCTTTGAATTGATTACTTTGGGTTGCGAATTACTCAATTCATAATTGGCGAGGCCTGTCATGTTATGCAAAAATTGTCCCATTATAAACAATTTTTATTACATATTTATCACATGCATTTGAAATTATTATTTAAGTCATTAACCAAAGTGAATAAATATAAATGGAAATAAATGAATTGTATAAACAATTCAACGTGATCCCCTTTTCACTTCAATATTTATTTAGTAATAAATTAAAATATATATTATAAATTATAAATAAATTACAACGGCTATAATTATTATTAAAAAAAGAATCAAATTTATTTTCTCAGTGCATTTAAAATAGTAAAATATAATATAATTATTTACTAATTTACTGATATATATTGTTTATAGTATTTTATAAGCTTCGTGTAATATGAAGTGTGTTAACTTGTTTTTCTCGAATCAAGCGGATCTACAGAGTTATGTAGAATATTTGTTATGAGAGGCATCTGTTAGGCAGATGGTAACATTTTCCCCTGTAAATTACCTATAAATCAAAGGTAGCAAGTTTATGCCCTAGGTCAAAACAGAAATTAATGTGACGATCAATTTTACCTTGTTGCATAGGCGTAATGTTCATGACATTATGAAACCTTACGTTGTCAAATTAACGTTACGTGGACACTTAAACAGAGGAATGATATACGATGCATTCCGAATGAACGGAATTCCGTGACATGTGTGACAAGTAACGAAAATATTACCTGAATTTTTAAACCATCTCTTTTTTGGGATATGAAATGGAAAAGAGTTACTGCATTAAATTAATTCAGAATAAAAATTTGGACAAAATTTAATAGATTAATTATTTTATTAATTACTTATACAATTACAACGTATATTAATAACGTAAATGGAAATTTATTTGCCTTCTTTTATTGTAAATGTCCTCTTTAAATCTTCTCTTATAGATTTTAATTGCAACATGAAATTATATAAAATTCTGTATAACTGTTACAGAGTAATTCATTGGACACATCGTATTTCCTTCCTGATTACAGACTGAAAAAATGTGAAAGGGAAATGGTGACGAATTCTCTAAAAGAATATAAATATTTTCTTTTTTTAATGATATCCTTGACTTAATTAAATTCAAGATAATAAAAGAATAAAATATATTTATGTTAATTTGACAGCTTGAAAAATTAAACAGGAAGACTAAGAATATATCGCATAATCATACCTAGAGATTTGGTTCCAGAGAGATGAAAAATTACATATGTATAGACTGTATAGAATATACTATATAAGAATTTTTCTTTTCTTTAAATAAAGGAATTAATTAAAAATATTATACAATATTTTAAAATGTTAATCATTTTTCAAACGTGTGAGATTATTTTTATGTAAGATGAATAATTGATTTGTGTTACATGAAATTTTTGCAATTGCATAATACATATGTACAGTGAAAAGAGATATGATCCTAGAAAAGTAATTTTCTTCGAAGTGTTCAGTACTTGAACATTTCTTTTTCAATTACATCCAGAAAATATAACTTGTCCCAGTTGAGTGGACTACTCGGTATAATTAGCACATTAAACATTAAACGTATCCTCCTATCCGCAAACGTAACTTATTATCGACCTAAAGAAACATGACTCGAGAACTGACCAATTGCAATGAGATATAACTTGAAGCTAGAATCATGCACTATAGAATTCATAAAATGATATAAGATGACATCCACGAACATAAAGAAAAAGAAAAAAGGCAATAAATAATACAAATAAATTCATAATAAAGTAATTAAATTAATAATAAAGCAACGATAAACAAGTAATAAAGCAATAATAAAGTAATTCATTAAATTAATTCATAAACACATCATGTAACGCAAAATATAAATTACCATAATCATAAATACCGAAGATACTCAATTTACTTGATATTTTACATTTGGACAATTATACTGCTATTAAATTCTCTGCTATTTAATCTTGACACGATATGAAGGAAATTTTACGTAAAATCGAAGTTGTGTTAATACTAGGATTAAGATAAGTGTCCATTTTTCGTTTCGATAAGTTATTAATCCATTTACTATTTATTCGAACGATTTCGTAAAGATGTTATACGACTGATAGATATTTATGGAGTGAAAGGAGGATGGGTTTAGTCGGTTCGCGAACGCAAAATGCGGATATACCGGAAATGGCTGATTCGTCCGTTGAAAGTACATGCAAATGCAACTGATTCACGATTCGAAGTTGTATTGTAACTTGCGATGTTATTTGCAGACGCCCGCTTTGTATTCCGCGCCAGACCCAGGAATGCATTGGACACCTTAATTGGTGAACATTATTAATTTTGACGCGGATAATAAAATCGTATTATCGTGTGACGTTTAACGCGATAAGCACACGAGATGTTTAATGCTGAATAAAATTACGGTAGATATGCGTGTTTATTATTAGGAATTATTAAAGTGTTTATTATTAAAGGGATTTGAATATATAATTTATTTACTTTCCTGTCAATAATAATTTATGTTTTGAATTAAATTTATAGAGGAAGCAAGGGAATTCGAAAATTTTCAATTTTGGCGATTTTAAAAATATGCAATACGATTTTTAATTCTGAATTGAAAAATAATTGGAAATGTTTAAAGGTATTTAAACATTCCAGGTACTGGTAAAGGTATTTCTTTTGATTAATCGTAACTTTTATTTTGAATTAAACTTGCAGAGCAATTACGATTTTAATAAAATAAATTTTAATTTTTCATTGCAATTTTTAATTAATTTTCAGTTGTAAATAGAAAGAAACTAGATTGAAAAATTTATCTTAATATTTCTTATAAACTACATATATAGATATATATATTGTACTCATAGAAATTTATTAATTCTTTTATTATGGTGATAATCGATTATTTTACAACCTCCCTATATTATAGTTTGTTTTTATATTATACCAGCCGATTTATACTTGATTCAAGCTTCTCCCACCATAGTCCGGTATGGTCTAGTGGCTAGGATACCTGGCTTTCACCCAGGAGGCTCGGGTTCGATTCCCGGTACCGGAAAATATTTTTTTTCTCATTTTTGTTCTTTGAGTATAAAAATATATTTTCTCACATAATACTTTAAGAATTTATATAAATTATTTGAGCTTTTTATACAAAATTTATCCATGTCTCACCATAATCCGGTATGGTCTAGTGGCTAGGATACCTGGCTTTCACCCAGGAGGCTCGGGTTCGATTCCCGGTACCGGAATTTTCTTTTTACGGCTTTTTTATCAATATACAAATACATATTTTTCTTATTCATACCTTACCTAATTTATAACATATCAAATATATATAATTGTTAAAAATAAATTGTGTTCTAAGATATTTACATTTAGAATTCTTTGTGTCGCATCGCGAGTGAATTCTTCGAATTCTGGTGGGTTGAAAACCCACCTCACCACGCTCTGTCAATGTTGCTCGCCAAACTAATCTTAAGCAACCAGTTCAATATTTGCGAGCAGGAAGAAGGGCTAGGATGGTGTCCAATGTTAGAGTACATCCAAGTTGAATACAGACGGTAGCAACGTCTCACGAGAAATCTACAGAAGTCGAATGCTAGACGGCTAGACAGCGTTAGAGTTGAAAGCTGGAAAATCGACTGAAAGCTCACTCGAACGTCAAAGTCCAAAGGTTAAGGTAAAAATGTTAAAGATGAAAGAACGACTGACTCATCGATTTTCCTAGTGATCGAACTGAGGAAACTCGAGAATTCGCCAAAGGACCCGATTGATTAAATGGAATCAAGGGCGTTTTCTCATTCTACGAATTGTAAAATGAGGAAACGTCCTTCAACCAAAGACGGTGGTAGAGGAACCTCTTCCCCTGAGTGACGTCGTAGTGTACGACCTTTTACACGATTCTACAATTCCTAGTATAAAAATCACTGTGCCATGGGAATCGGAAAATCGTGATAACGTTAAACAGTTCTAGAACGAAAATATTTTTTGGAAAGAGAATGAAAACTTACTTGAGAGGAAGAGATCTTGGAGGGCCTGGGCTGCCTGGCACAGGAGAGCCCATGTTTCGGCAGCGGCAAGTCCTGTTCCTCGCAGAGCAAGCACATCTCCCGCTACTACAGCGAGACCAGGTCCTCCGTTCAGGTCGGTTTGCATCCTGCGCAACAAATAAATTACAAATTATCGTTTAATCATCCACAAATCCATATTCGTCTCGAAAAATATAAATAATATCTGTAATAAATTTGTATTATTATTATTATTTGTAATAAATTGTATTATTATTATTTTACATTAATTTGCATTGTTATTATTATTTGTAATAAATTTGTATTATTATTATTATTTGTATTATATTTGTATTCGTATTATTATAAATATTAAATTTCTTTACTCATATTTCTTATATATATAAAATGATATTTTAGAGAGTACTAATTTACTTATGTAATTAATTTCACCAGTATTATATATTTATGATTAGATCAATTCTTTTTGAATTACATTTTCTTTCATTTTGTACATTTCTTTGTTCTTTACGTGGTAGTAATTCGTCTTGTTTCCTAGTTATAAATATAATAAAAAAATAAATGAGTAAAAATAACTTTTTTGAAATATTCTACATTTATAAAATAAATGGAAAAATTTTTCATTGGAAGCTGTTTTTTAAAGGAATTTTCTTAAGGATGTTCCTGCAGAAATAATATCTTATTTAATTATCTGCAGATGAATTTAATTATATCGAGCAATTATTTTTATTTCATATTTTACATTAATTTAAATGATATCACTGTAATATATAAAAGAATAACGCGTAAGAAGTATTGATTAACCGAGACACATTATTCATTGTCTGACATTTAAAATAAAAATTCCAATTCGAGATAAAATGTAATATCAGATCGAATTTAGATTGAATTAATCGTGGAACCATTATCTTCGTAATCCAGAAAATTATTCAAGATAAAGAGAAACCCAGTGCTGACTACGAAAAGCTTAGGTTTTGTTGCTTTTATTGCATACCTTGTCCCCTCTGGTTCCTACGAAAGGAACGCTAATTACTTTGTCCCTTTCCGACGTCATAAAGTACAGCGTTCGTTAGATTCCATAAATCTTTCGGGTAATTTAATTTAATCGCTACAAAATGCACCTCTTTTATTCTCAATTTAACCTATTTTATATTGTTATCTCGTTACCGTCGTTTTATTATAATTTTTTAACTGAAATGAAACTTTTTTATCTATCATATCTACTTTATTATACAGCACAATAATTTCTAAATTTATTTTCATTTTCTACGGTAAATATATATGTAACAATAGTAACATTATCTTATACATCTATTTTATTTATTATATTAATTATCTTTAATTATTTTGTAATAGTATTATTTGTTATGCTTATTTTCATATTCTATAATTTCATACTCTTATTGCATATTCTATTAATAATTTTAATTAGCAATACTACGGATACTTTATACATTTATTTTATTTATTACATTAATTATTATTCTAAATTATTTTATAATAATATTATTTCATGTATTTACTTGTATATTCCGTAATTTTACTCTGAGTTAATTACTTCTTTTAATAATACCAGTGTTATATTATATATTCATTTTAATTTCGAAATAAATCATTGTATATTTATTTCATTTTCCACATAAATTATTTTATACAGTAATAGCAACATTAACACTGTAAGATAATCTTAATTTCCGTATTTACTATATTCTCTCAAGAATTTTCGAACTACTTTTCGCCAACTTCAATCAGAATTTAATTAACCCTCGGCATCTTAGTGGAGAATAAACAAAGTTAAGAATTTATTATCAATTCAGGTTACGCCCAAAGGCCCTTGACACACTTAATAATTCGGCTGGCAGGTATAATAGAGCCTTTCAGTTTTCAAGGTAGCAGATGCACCGTGATTAACAATGTTGGCTGGGGGTCAGTTAAACCGCGCATTCTTGAAGTTTCGCAACTACTCTATATGGCCAAACGCGCGCCCTTTGTGACGATTTAATGGACAAGTGTCGTGTTTACAGGTTTAGGGAATAGTTGAACGAGTAGCTGGAACAATGTACTCGCAAAGGGTAGCGACTGGTAATAGAGCCTTTTCTAGGGGTTAAATTTACAATCGATCAATTTGCGTATTACATGCTCACGAATTTTAATTAAATTAATTTTTGAGATTAGTTTCCTTTTCATTTTTCCACTATTTTCGATGTTCCACGAATGCAGAAAGGATAAAAATAATAGCTGGAAGAACTTTTTCTATTTTTACCCTGTTGGATCTCGCGTGGAGGAATTGAGTGCACCACTTTTAAAATAGCTACGAGAGATTTCTGTCGCGACAAAAAATATTTTCTCTAGCTATATATACATATTGACCTCAAAACTTTTATAAGAGATTTTACAAATTTGATAATAACGTAATATTAATAAATTTATGTATATTACATTTTTGCAATATAATAGTATTAACAAAGAAAAGAATAGGATTCTAAAAATAAATAATTTTACGATATAATATTAACATTAAATCTACGACGACTTAACAAATGATGAATCAGGATGATTATGATGATTAAACGAAAATATATATATGAAGGAAGGAAGTATAGTATAAGGAAAGAAATAGATACTGAAGAATTAATGTAGGTATGTACGTATATTAAGAGAAAAAATGTAGGTATATAGATGATGTTAAACACATGTATCTACTTTAAAAATATACTATAATTTTATAATATAATTATCAATGGAAAAATATATGTGTATCAACTTCGAAAATATATTGAATAATTTTATAATATAATTTATAATTATATCTAAATATCTATATAGTTTATAACATAAAATATAACAATTTTAATTAATAATTTCAATATAAATATTAATTTATAATATTTAATATAATTTTCGAAGTTGCTACACATATATTTTTCCATTGATAATTATATCGACATCACAAATATATATTTTCATAACTGGGAAAATATTTGCGTATCAATTTCAAAAATAAATAACTGTATAATACTATAATGTTTATATAACGATATATTATATTTCCATAACAAAATAATATTAACCCTTTGCACTCCACGATTTTTTGGCTAAAGAAGAGTAGAAGTTCGAAGATTTTCTACTATGAAGCTGGCGATATTTCTTTGAGAAATAAATAAGAAATAGTATAATAATTGACATACAGAATTATTTGATTTCGATACCTCGCACTCCGTTACGTTATCTTAAATTCGACATATTAATTAATATTAATCTTCGAAATTTTATCAAATGGCGACTGAAGAGCGCCTCTCGAGTGTAAAGGGTGAAATTCAAAAGTAAATATTCTCGTACCATTATAATACTAATTCCCGATCATACCTACCACCCAACACATCGATCACCACCCAAAATAACTCTTTATCCACAACGAACAACCAACAATCAACCAAGAAACCTTTCCAACCCTTCATCCCCAAGTTTCTCCATTTCTCAACCTCGAACACGCTCTCACTACCCACACACGTAAATAATATCCAATTTATCCTCGATTACATCAGAAAGAACCCGTGTTCCCTCGATGGCTGTCATGAAACAACCACGAAATCGCGCTGCGAAGTCGATGGAGGATCGAATTAATTAAGAAAGCTGGCAGGGCTGAAATGGAGCGGAAACGCCGCCAGGAACAAAAGGGATTGAAATAATCGAAGCTCGGTGGCCAACAAGCCCGATACATCCAATATGCACGCCCCGGCCTGTTTACATTTGTTTGTTCTCGACTAGCTCCGCGACACGTTGCCTCGATCCTGTTTCACCATGGCGACCCACTGTTCGCTGACTTGTTTCGCACTAGACGCCGGCCTATTGTGGCTGTGTTTGAAAAATCGACGAAGAGACTAAGGGATGAAATAAGATTCAATAGCGAACAAAGCACTGGCACGGAGCGAACAAAGCACTGGTACGAGCAAGAATCCGAATATGGTCGGGAACCATAGCCTTGGGTCTGTTAGGATAGGGTGGTTTCAAGGGGTGGATAGGGAATTGGGGGTGGGTTTTGGTTTTGAAGTTGAGGTTTATGGATTATTTGTCTGTGTTTGTTCTTGGATTTGTTTGTACAGAGGTTATTTCGTATATACAGGGAGTAGTTAATAGTCAACAAGTAATTGTTAATTAAATTGGGGTGGGAATTGGTAGTAATTAAAGTATTTTTATTTAGTGATTGTCAGGTTATCGTTCATTCGAGAATATTTGGTTTCAATTATTGGGGAATTCACTTAAATTAGTTTCAATTTATTCCTCTTCCTCTTCTTTTTATTCTTTGACTTCTCAATTAATTTAAATAAATTTGATAATTAATTTTAGGTTAATTTAGAAATTAATTTAAATATTAATTTAAATTTAAATTTCTCCATTTTCTTTGATTTTTAATTTTGTAATTCTTGTATCTTATTATTTCTTAAATTTATTTAAACAAATTCGAGAATTAATTTCAGATTAATTTAAAGATTAATGTAATTTAAATTTATTCGGTAATTATTAATTTATCGACACCGTCGACTCTTGGAATAATTTATTAATTATCTCTACGAACAAATGTTTCTGTAAATATAAATAAATTATATCTCATTATCGAATTGTTAATAAATTTCATTTTCTTCTTCAATGTATCATTAATAGTAGCAATTACTAAATTGAAAAGAACAAATTCTATACGTTACCTACATTTCACACGTAATCACATATTTCGTGCCTTTCTCGAAGAGTAATTTAATTTTACCACAATTTATCGGTACTTAACGCGTTTCATTTTGACGCTTAACCTCACTTTTCTCTACGTGCCCGCGACATTATTACGAATAAACGCGACGAAACAAGCACCTCGTACAGTTCGTTTTAAACCTTCCTCAACCTGTGGTCTTAACTCTAAATTACGTTAGAGAATCCGTTTAAACGTACAGGAAAGTATATATACACATGTACGTATACGCTGGCGTATGTGTTTTCGCGGAATAATTGAGGGTACGTATGCATTTGGGAAAAAGCACCTGGGAGTCAGCTGTGTAAGAGAAAACGCGTAAAATTGGTCGATGGGAACGGGAAAATTCATAATTACGTTCAGTTTCATTACCGTCTTTCGTTTAATATTCGAACATATGCAGGCAGCCCCACGTAATACTTATCAGGATTTTTCAGACACTACCGTTGCTTCGACGAAGAAATATTTTCTACAAAAGTCGGTCAGTTTTTAATCGTCTACGAATTGCAATAATAAGAAATTTCTAAAAATTAAGAAACAAATTTATTTTTAGGAAAAAGAAAAATTACAATGGCTATTCAGGGTTTGCGATATATATATGTATATGTGTTTAACATTGTAAAAGAAAATTTATATATAAAATGGGAAAGAAAATATTTTAAGATTTTCATTAGGTTATAGAATTTTATAGGTTTATAATTAATTGAATAGATTTATTAGATTTAATTAACTTAATTAAATATTTAAATTTAAATATAGTATAGTAATATTTGTACATTAAAAATTTAAATTTATATTAGTATTTAAAAAAATACTAATAATATACAGTACGTAAATATGCAAGCATGGTAGATAATGCGAAGAAATTTGGAATAGAAAAATAGCTTCTCCATTGGAAGCCTTTATGAAGAATATTTCTGTTAAATAAGAAAATACATAGTACCATGAATTCAGGAGTTCTTTCAGATTAGAGTTTTCAAAGTTAAAATTGTATAAGTTTTCTTTACATGAAAGTTATACCTCCTTACAGGTAGGAAGAGTAAAGGGAGATAAGTTTAATTGAATTGCTCTACACGATACTGTGTTACTCAACAGATTTTCCTTGAAATAAAAAAGAGAACGCTTTTTTCTATCTTTACATTAAATCATGTACTATTTATTAAAGTATATAACGAAAATTGGTCATGTAAATTGAGATAATCAAAAATTCCTTCAATATATTTATTGATATTCTTTTCTCTAATATGATACATATAATATATTTATATTTATATTTATTATTTATATTATATGTATCATATTAAGGAAAAGAATATTAGCAAAGATATTGAAGAAGTTTTTTATTTGAACTGTAATTATTAATATATCAGAATATATATTTATATCTATATTTATCATTTATTTGTTCTGATATATTAATAATTATTGTTCAAATAAAAAATTTCTTTAATATCTTTGCTAATATTTTTTTCTTTAATATGTAATTAATAATATGTAATTATTAATATATCAGAACATATATTTATATCTATATTTATTATTTATATGTTCTGATATATTAATAATTACTGTTATATAACATATATTTATATCTATATTTATTATTTATATATTCTGATATATTGATAATTACTGTTAATTATAAATAGTAATAATAGTGTATATTTATTTATATTAAATTATTTATTATGTCCTTCTACTGAAATAATAAATATTGAAATAACATTATGAGCATCCCACACTAAATAATCCTGCATTTTCCAAAGTGTTTTAACAAGTATCATAAACTTTGTGATTATTAACATGAACATTAAGATATTCCTGAATATAAGTGAATATTTCTTTCACACCAATATTAGAACTCTAATATTTTTAAATATTTGTACAATACTATCAAGCATCACCCAAAAATTGCAGAACAACAAATTTATTTTTAACATGTCCAAAAATCCATATAATAATTAATATTTCAACCAACAAAACTATAAAATATCTATATTAACCAGTTCGATAATACCAGAACAATATTAAATTTTATACCCTCCCTCCTCGTTATATTATTGCAAATAAATTTCAATAAATTGCATCAATT
>NW_016913251.1:72667-78601 GCF_001483705.2 Eufriesea mexicana | reverse complement strand
TTTCCTCACACTCGTGTGCTCAACTACAAACACGTAAACATACACACTGATCCAGTATACAGTGGTAGCAATGAAAATTTCAATTTCGATTACGATCCAGGCATACCGCACAAGTTATGTCGTCCAATGAAATACATATAATACCAACCGCAGTGGTGAAATTTCGTCGATTCCATACATATCGGAGGAGCTCGATCCCGACACGAAAATATACACAGACGTATCGAGTCAAGGTTTTCGAATTGATCTCATGGACTAGAATACATGTTGGAGGTTATCGGGTTATCCGTAGCAAATTGCAGATAGCCGAGCCTCGAATTCAGGCTCCGCGGCCCCTGATTCTTTTAAAGCTCCCTCCGATTCGCAACCGGATGTTGCAAACTTCGTCACCGTCGCTTCTTCCTTCCAGTTATGCAACCATCGCGACTGAAAAACTTCCGATTGGTTCTCGTTATGATTTCTTATTTCTTTCTTTCCTTTTCTCTTTTCTAGGGAAAAATATTTGGGACTTTAAGTTTAAGTGTCCCTTTGTGGAATTTTAGGGGATTTTTGTAAAGAAGTTTTAGAAATTTGGAATTGTAAAATTTTTGTATTTTGGAACTTTGGGATTTTGGAATTTTAGAATATTGCTGTATTAGAATTACCAATTTTAGAAATTAAAAGCTTTTGAGATTGTGGGATTTTGGAATTTTAGAATTATTAACTTTAGATATTGAAAGCTTTTGGGATTGTGGGATTTTGGAATTTTAGAATACTGTTATTTTAGAATTACTAATTTTAGAAATGAAAAGCTTTTGGGATTGTGGGATTTTGGAATTTTAGAATTATTAATTTTAGAAATTAAACCTTTTGGGATTATGGGATTATGGGATTTTAGAATACTGCTATTTTAGAATTACTAATTTTAGAAATGAAAAGCTTCTGGGATTGTGGGATTTTGGAATTTTGGAACATTAATTATAAATAAGAATGTATTATTTAATATTAAATGAACGTAAATTTATGTAATTGATATTAAATTAAATATTCAATATAGTAAATATTAGATAAATTTTAGATGTCAATTTTTATTAATATTTTATTTTTATTATTATTTTATTATTACTTACAGTAAAATGAATATTACCTTAATTTTATTTGCTAATTTAATATTTATTTATTTTATTAATGCTTATATTCCAGCATAAATTAAAGTAAAGGGTATTAATATATAGTAAAGCAAGATATTTATTTATGGAATATTAAATTTACTTCTGCACCTGCATTTTTGGAGAAATAATTCAACTTGCTCGACAAGTGTAGCTGCAAGAATAGGGAAAACGAGGGAAGCCCTTGTTGAAAAGACTTGAATTGGAATGCAAATATTTGTATTATCGAGTCATATGCAAGTTTCTCTGTGGTACTGAAGTACTTGCGTTAAACTTCAAACGCATTTCGTGTGCTGTGAATCATCAGGTATGCATTCTTACTAAAAGTTAACCCTTTGCCTCCCGTTACAAAAATTAACCGTAAATCAACTATTTTGATGAATAAAAATGAAGAATTCCTATACCAATAATAAAATCATAATTTATCCAAAGATTATCTTATATTACAATCTTAATTTATAATTCATCCTACAATTATAATTAATTATTAAGCATTTATTATCAATTTCTAATTTACTTCACAATTTTATTTAATAATTAAATATCGCAGTTTATCATAATATTATCTTATATTCCAATCTTAATTTATAATTCATCCTACAATTATAATGAATTATTCAACATTTATTATCAATTTCTAATTTACTTCACAATTTTAATTAATTATTAAACATCTCTTATTAAGTGCTTTCAAAAGATCACAAAATTATTAGTTAATTTTAAAACGATCGTAAAATTCAACTTTTCAAATCCCCCTGTCATTCCTTCGAATATATCAACTAACTGACGCTGTAGTCCAAGAACAAAGGGGAACATTTTTGTTCAAAGTATACCAATTAAGATCGTATGCTTTGAGGTGGAAGAAAGTGCGTTGAAACCCAAGTTTATTTTATGGCTCTTAACTACGCCCTCACAAGAAAACTTATAATTCCATGGCGAAGTGGATTTCAGAAAGTTTTTATAAGCCGGCAACTATACAGAACTGATACCTTAAGACTATGTATTTATACGCAATGGAGTATACATTTTTACGATTCGTTCCTATCGAGATAACAGTATTAACCAGCTTTCTTTGAACGTTGAATTTCTATAATTTTTTAATTTTTTAAATTCATCCTTGTTTCCTATTTCATACTGTTACCTCTTGATAAAATAAAATTTGCAAAACGTATAATTTATAGTTGTATTTGTATATTACGTATACAATGTCTAGAGGATAATCATTTTAATCTGTCAAAGCAAACGTGTATTTGGGAAATCATGTTGGATGGAAGAAAATCCTTTTAGAGGATTATAAAGGACTAAGGGAGATACGAGGTGATGGAAGCAAGACATTTCTAGGTGACGGCATTAGGGCAACAGAAAATTATTTGCATCTGCTTAAATGACATATTATAACTGTAAGTTTTCTGTTTCACAATTACATCTAATTCTGTTTTTACACGATACATACGTTCCCGAAGAATACGTGTAAAAAAATTCGCGTATAAAAATATATTGCATCTATGGAAAAATAGAAGATTGGTTCCAGTTCCAAGAAATCAGCAAAAATAATACAATAAACCACGAGTTTTCATGTTAAGATTTTAAACGTGTTATTTCATAAAGATTGCACATGTATCATACAAAGTAAATTATCATTTGAAAAGGAAAAAAAACATGTCACTAATTCATGATTAAAAAAAATTAGGCAAGATAATATGAGTTACACAGAAAAAGATTTTATTCGTTGTCACTTTCTGACAATAAACGCATACGTTTTCGTAAGACTGCAATATTACCGTTATCACTAGAAATGTCTTGGTTATCGTTTTCGTGCTCCATTGGTGAAATTCTTTCTGTAATCTCTTGAACAAAATTAGGACTAGTCTCCTGTGGTGCCGATGTTTCAGTGGGTTTAAGAACGAATTCAGTAATTAATCTTTGTGTTTTGTGTAGTGGCACGAATTTACATATGCACGATTTTCTTTGTAACTGCATATACATATAATTTTCGAAAAACACAATTTTCACAATGAGCAATTTCCATTATAAAAATTCGTATTCAGGAATGTAAACTGTACAAGAATTACCAGATTTTACCGGATATTACAGATTAAAATTCGCGTTGAACGAGATAAACGAAAATAAATAAAAATATAAATAATTAAAAATTAGGAAGAAAATATACACACATCCTTAGAAGCCAATCTAACGAGCCGGTTAATCACCCGGTCATCCATCTTCAGCGACCTCAACCGTTTAATAAAGTCGACCGCAACGAGCCCAGAAATACACGAAACCGCCGGCCTGCCGCATAGACACGACCTGCCTCAACGGTAGCCAAACTTTCGCGACAATCGCTCCCCGTCGAGAATCCCAGCGACCTGGCAAACTTCAATTCCCAACTTTTCCACCGATACCGATCATTCTTTCTGTGTACGTTTTAAATGCAAATGCCAGGAAGTTATCGGGCCCGACCCCAGCTTGCGAACTCTGCCTCGACCCACCGAGTATTTGCCGAACGCTCGTCAAAGAGCTATCCTCATCGAAGGTAATTCCTTCTGCCCGAAGGTTCTGCCGAACTTTCGCCAAGTATCAGCTATCATCGCGACAAATATGTCGCGAGAAACTAATTCTTCCAGCGTTCCCCACGACCAGGGAAATATTCCTGTCCCCGATAAGGGATGAACGTCAGTTATAATGCATCGACGCATCGATTCGCTGTGATGTTGGGGAGGAAGTCTTCGTAATCCTGTGAGACGTTCAGTTTGCTGTTCGAAGAGGATTATGTTTGTAAATATCGGTGGTGGTGGTCGGTGTTTTCTGGTGGACGGTTTTGGTTAATAGCTTTGTCATTTAAATAGGGATTTTTAAGGTTTCGGCTAACTTTTGGAAACTTTTTAGTTAGTTTTGTCGTAGCTTTGTTGTGGTAGGTTAAGGAGATTATTGTGTTTTATTTGAAGCTTTGTTGTGGTAGGTTAGAAAGGTGTTGGGGGTAATAAATTTTGCGAGGTTTTGGAAATGTTTGAGTTGTTTCTTTGTTATTTTGGAAGTTTTGTTATGGTAGGTTAGGAAAGTGTTGAAAGCAATAAATATTGTGAGGTTTTGGAAATTTTTGTGATATTTGTGTTATTTTGGAAGCTTTGTTGTGGTAGGTTAGGAAGTTGTTGGGAATAATAATGTATAATTATGTATTATTTTGGAAGCTTTGTTGTGGTAGGTTAGGAAGTTGTTGGGAATAATAATGTATAATTATGTATTATTTTAGAACTTTTGTTGGGTGAAGATTATATAGGATGTATTAGATTTCATGAAAATAATTTTGGAGAATATTTCCCTGGAAATATTTGCAGATGTTTATTTCGAAAGGAAATTCGCAAGGAAAGAAATCAAGAATTATTAATTATTAAAAAATTCATTTGTTTAATTATGCCATGAGTGTTCATTAATTTTCAGGCGAATGAATTCTTGAGCAGCGACTGCTGGTACTAATAAACACCGAAATATGGCCCAATGAAAATTTAAATACAAATTAAATTTATCTTTCGACCTTTAAAATTCCATTCCCATCGTTTCAAATTAACAGTTGCTAATTTTTGCGACGTAGATCAAAATTTTTCTCTTACTTTCACTTCTGTATCGATGACAGGATTAATTTAAAAAAAATAAAAATTTCAAATATAATTTTACCAATACTTGCTTTACTCTTGGAATTTTAAATATATCTACAAATATTGTGAGAAACATATTTACAAAAATAAAATTTGTTTTTAGTCAGTATAATTGTCCGAAATATTATAATTTAGTATGATTTAGTTCAAGCTGTCATAATTTATTACAATCTGAAGGAAATCAATTTGGAATAAATAAATTACAGTTTATCGAAATCGGAATAGGTATATTATAATGACTTAATAACTTAATTTGCTTATTCTGTCAAGAACGAGTCTTCCAAGCTTATAATACGATCAAACAGATAAAAATATCTCGTCTCGTGAATTTTAAATAATACAACAAATGTTAATTGACATAATGATAGGCTATAGTTTAATTGATACGGCTTTGAAATAATTATTTTAATTATATTCATTTATTTAAAACGATTATAATTGCAGACTTCTCATAAGGAAAATTATTAAGTGATCTTCGTTCCAGTTTCCTGACATATCGATTAGGTATAACCTGTATGTATAGTTACCTCGATAAACTACACTTTATTACATCCGACAAATTACGGGACCCTTTCGCGATCAAGGAAATATACAATACTGACGTATCTGGGTCATCGATTAGGCGATGTTTAAAGGAGATTGGAAGATTATTCAATTTGAATTATACGATTCTGGAGTTTCTCAATCCGAAAATGCAATTCTAGCGGACGGGAAATCTGCTAATTTCTCGCTTCGACTTCGATTAAAGTTCCGGCTGACCAGGAAAAGTCAGCACACTATCGTCAAGAGGATTTAGGTGAAATTTTTCTAAATTTTCAAAGCCGATATCAGGACGATGGTTAAGTAATAATAAAATATTGCTAAAATAAAATAAAAATAGGAATTTTAAACTTGATTTTAAATTAGACTTCAAAAGAAAGCTAGATAATTAATCACAAAATTAATTAAGCAATATCTAACAGACTGGTTTCGAATGTAGAAGAATTATGTACAGAAACAACTATGTTGGTATGCGTCAGATAAGTTATTATATATAATAAGTATCATGTGATATATAATATACATACTATATTTGATATTGTTCATATTAAATATATATGGTATGTATAAATATATAATTATCTACATATATT
>NW_016913251.1:54579-72559 GCF_001483705.2 Eufriesea mexicana | reverse complement strand
TTTATACTAAATATATATATAGTATATATAAATATGTAATTATCTATGTATATTTATAATATATTATGAAATATATTAGGAATATTAAGAATATTGAGAATATTATAAATATAAATATTATTGAATATAATAATGTTACTAATATCAAATAATAACTAATATAGAACATCTTTCACATTTTTCACTATATATAATATACATACTATATTTTTTATTATTCATACTAAATATATACAGTATATATAAATATATAATTATTTACGTATATTTATAATGTATTATAAAATATATTAGGAATATTAAGGATATTAAAAATATTAAAATTATTAAACGTAACAATGTTACTAATATTAAATAATACCTGATATATAACATCTATCAGATCGTTAATTCGACGATAATCGATCCATCGACTACCTCGAGCGTCGCGAAACTGTCTTACCTGAAAGCAGGAAGGTGGTTCGAAAGGTGGCACCACGTTCATTATAAACGATCGGGAAGGCAAGGTGTTTAATTAGAAGACAATCCGTTAATGGCGACAAGAAAGTGCCTCGTCTAATTCCGCGAAATTTCATCAGCGAACAAATCGAAACTAGCAGTCCACGACGAGTTTCTTCTCCGGCCGAACGTAATCGAATAACCACCACGTCGGTCGCCATCATTTTTCCGATACCACCCTAGTATTGCTCTATCGTCCAGGTGGAGCTGAAGGGTATTAAAAAATTACGAAGTGCAGGGGTTTGTCTAACGAAAGGCGAATCTCAACTCGCTTGAAATTATCCACTTGTGAAATGACAATAATTGAAATTTTCGAAGATGGGTAAGGGAGAAGTTATTCTAGACAATATTCGAATTATTTGCATTATAAAATAGAATCATACTTTACGAAAAATTGTAAGTTTAATTCGAGAAAACAGAATAAGAAGTTACTTCGAAATTTCAGTTCAGTTTCTGTCCATCATACTGCAGATTATTAAGTATAAATAATGAAAATGTTTCAGTATTATAAGATGATTTGAAATCATGAGCAAAAATGTTAATATGGAATGCTTAAAACATGGAAGTTTCAAGATTTGTATTAATAAAATAAGAAAATTATTTAACGATGAAAATAGTAATGCAGTAAATCGAAATTTTCAAAATGATGGGGTATATATGGTAAAATAAAAGTTTCAAGGTTGTATTCTTAAAATTAGAAAATAATTCAGTCATATATATTCAATGTTTAGGATACGATGTTAGGATTTGTAAGTACGAGTCGTGGCGGCGCTAGTGTGTTCCGTGCACTGACTTAGGGACATCATAGCGACAAAATATCGACCAACATCGTAACGAAACATTTCATTTATTAAGTAGTAGTATTATTGTCTAATACAATACATTGCATTCGATTACTTTTGTACTAACTATTATACACATCACTGAATTATTTTCCAATTTTATTAACATACAAAATATCATAAATCTTAATAATTTATATTGTATACCATAAGAATTGCAGAGAACGAATTTCTTTTCGTTATTTTAGAACAACTTCAAAAGAAAATGAATGTTAGCCTGTGTAGAAGTCTACAGTTATAATAAAATTATCAATTTTAAGAGAGTAAGATTTAAATCATACTTATTATATATTCTATATTGATACAGAATTTGTTGCTCTTATTTTTGCATTTTATCGTGAACGTAAATTTCGAACCAAGTTTTCTGTTCTTTCAAAAATTTTTTCCAAACGACAAATTACTGGGAAAGCAGATTGGGATTGATAAATCACGCGATTCAGAAAGCAGACAATGATTCCATTACAGCAAATCGCGTACCACGGTGTCGCTGAAACTCGATCGCGAAGCTCGATTCAATTAACGGCCGACTCGTTTAATTACGAATTAATTCGCGTAGAATTGGCGAGATAGTTAAATAGATGAAACCTTTTTCGTCGACGCGTCAATCAACGCGACGAATCAAAACTACACGCGTGATCGATGCAAATCGATTCAACCCCGAACGAGTCCGTTTTATCGTTCATTGTGGAATTCGATTGTACGTTATGTACTTAAGTACCTCGGCGTTCGTTGAAACATTGAATTTAGCGTTAATTAACTAAATACGCTTCTGCTGGAATAATGATAGCTTTCAGTGCTGGTATTTAAATATTTCTTCGTATACGCTGAGACAATAAGGGTGAAAACGAGATGAATTTGGTATTGGAATTAACTCGTTTCATTATTATCTATGTCTTGTATATTTCATTCATATTCATCATTCACGTTATGGCTCTTTTTCAATTTTTATTTTACTTAATTTGCCCATATTAATATATTATACTATATAATTTTTATAATTATATATATACAGACTTTTAAAGTCCCTTTAGATAATTTATAAAATTATGGCTTTATTGTATTTTATTTTATATACAGCACAAGTTTTATAATAGGATATCCCAATTATTATTAAAATTTCAAGCAAGCGAATTTTTAAAAATCGTTTCCTAAAAGTACGAATTTATTTTTGCAGTCCCCAGTTAAAATATTTCTAAAATTGAGATTTACCAAATTTTTGTCCTCATTCCACTATATTCCATACAAAATGCGATTTTTATAACAGTAGGACATACGTTTTATTACAATACATTTTAATTATTATAGAAATTCGAACTAAGCCAATTTTTTAAAATTGTCTCCTAAAATTACGAATTTATTTTTACAACCTTCTGTTGAAATATTTATAAAATTAAGATTTACCAAATTTTTGTCCCCATTCCACTATATTTCATACAAAATACGAATTTTATAAGAGTAGGACACAAGTTTTATAGCAACACACCTAAATTATTATAAAAATTCTAAATAAACGAATGTTTTAAAATCATCCTCAAACATTACTAATTTAATTTTACAACCCTTAGTTAAAATCTTCCTAAAATTCAAATTACCTGTACAACTCTTGCCTTGAGCCCACAAAACAATTTTTATAACATAATCTAAAATTCGAACCACTAACTACAAATTAACAATTAAACAATCTTCGCGAATAATTAAAAATTAAATGACACTACCACTAATTACTATTATTATTATTATTATTATTAATTAATAATCAAAAAACTACCGCGAATAATTAAAAATTAAATGACACGACCCCTAATTAAACATTCTCAATATTCCTCCATCTCGTCAATGAAACATCCAATGTTAACTCGATCACAAGAAGCCATACACACACGCCTACACTGAACCATAACCTCGGATATGACGTTTTTTTCAGGAAATCGCTTAAAAATTTCACTTTTTCCGAGTAGCACAAAAAGGAACGATATTAAAGGTTCGGTCGCGCATTAAATCGCACGGCAAGGTCGTGTGTGTCAGTCAGTCAACAGGAATTTAAATTTCAGCTGGATTGCAGAGCGGTCCGGGTGGTTCGATCAAATATGAAAAAATCACCAGACGATCCGAGCCTGTGCCAACTTGTCACGGACTTGTTCGTCGTTTCGAGCGACGCGCATCTCGTAAAATAAAAAAAAAAAAGAAAAAAGAGAGGGTGGAAAAAGGGGAGGAGGGTTGGTGGGAAATACCGCGAATCAATTGTAACGCAACGATCAAAGTGCGATCCACTCGAACGAGAATCGTTCCACATGGAATCACGCGACGATGGAATTTCCAAACTCCTGTTGTTCCCTGCTAATTTTCAGATATTAATCCGGCGACAATTTTGGGGCGCCGATTTTAACGGGTTTTGAGGTATTGAATGTTAAAATTATGGAAAATTGAATGCGATTGGTGGCTAGTGTTTTTGATACTCGTGATTGAATTAAGATTCGTGTATCTAGGATTGATGTAACACGTCGGTGAGGTATTGGGTTTGGAAGTATTAAACTCAAAATTGGAAAGAGTTGAATAAATTTAATATCTGCTGGGTTCGGAGGTACTGAAGATTAAAATTATAGAAAGCTGGGTGGGAATAAAATTTAGTGTCCATGTTATTCGGGTTATTCGATTGAATTCGTAAAACGTGATTCGTGTTTCCAGGATCAACGATTGATTGTACAGATATGATATTTATTTTTGGAAGTAATAAACGTCAAAATCGTACGAAATTAAATAAATTGAATATTTGCTGAATTTAAAAGTATTAAAGGTTAAATTTATAGAAAGCTGGAATAGTTTAGAATCTAGGGTTTTTATTATTCGCGATTGAATTGAGGATCATGTTTCCAGGATTAATGTAATTGCTGAGTGAAGTTTAATATTTATTGGATTTGGATGTACGAAAAATCAAAATTGTGGAAAGATGAATAAATTTAATATTTGGAAGTAATGAAAATTAAAATTATGGAAAATTAAATGGACCTAGAATCTAGCATCCTCTTTTTTAACATTAAAAGTAAAAATTGTAGAAAGGTGAATAAATTTAATAGTTCCTAGATTTCAAGGTATAAAAATTTTATGAATTTAGAATCTAGTGACCTTTTCTTCTTATCATTAAAAGTGAAAATTGAATAAATTTAATATTTCCTAGATTATGAGGTATAGAAGGTTAAAATTGTGGGAAATTTCATGTATGTAGAATCTAGTGTCTTTTTCTTCTTATCACTAAAAGTAAAAAATATAGAAAATTGGATAAATTTGATATTTTCTAGATTTTAAGGTATAGAAGGTTAAAATTTTGGGAAATTTCATGTATCTAGAATCTAGTGTCTTTTTTTATCATTGAAAGTAAAAATTACAAAAAATTGGATAAATTTGATATTTCTTAGATTTTGAGGCATAGAAAATTAAAATTGTGGGAAATTTCATGTATGTAGAGTCTAGTGTCTTTTTCTTTTTATCACTAAAAGTAAAAAATATAGAAAATTGGATAAATTTGATATTTTCTAGATTTTAAGGTATAGAAGGTTAAAATTTTGGGAAATTTCATGTATCTAGAATCTAGTGTCTTTTTTTTTATCATTAAAAGTAAAAATTACAGAAAATTGGATAAATTTGATATTTCCTAGATTTTGAGGTATAGAAGGTTAAAATTGTGGGAAATTTCATGTATCTAGAATCTAGTGTCTTTTTTTTTTATCATTAAAAGTAAAAATTACAGAAAATTGGATAAATTTAATATTTCCTAGATTATGAGGTATAGAAGGTTAAAATTGTGGGAAATTTCATGTATCTAGAATCTAGTGTCTTTTTCTTTTTATCACTAAAAGTAAAAAATATAGAAAATTGGATAAATTTGATATTTTCTAGATTTTAAGGTATAGAAGGTTAAAATTTTGGGAAATTTCATGTATCTAGAATCTAGTGTCTTTTTTTTTATCATTGAAAGTAAAAATTACAAAAAATTGGATAAATTTGATATTTCTTAGATTTTGAGGTATAGAAAATTAAAATTGTGGGAAATTTCATGTATCTAGAATCTAGTGTCTTTTTCTTTTTATCACTAAAAGTAAAAAATATAGAAAATTGGATAAATTTGATATTTTCTAGATTTTAAGGTATAGAAGGTTAAAATTATGAAAATATGCAGATGTCGCTGGTCAAGTCTCCTTTATAACTGGCAGAAAAAGGAGCGATATGATTAGAGACCTTGCACAGGGTGTGAACTATTATAGTTGGAAAGAAGTTCCATTGTCGAGGATGATGGTTTGGCAGATTCAAAAGAGCTGATTTATGGGCTGACCTGTATTGTCGCGGTCTGGCTGGCTTACAAATTCTAGCTTCACCGTGTGCTGAGACGTGGACAAGAAATATATTCATAACCGATTCTTTATTCGAAATACAAGCTACGAAAATAGTAAACTATCTTTTCTTTTAAATTAACACTACAACTACCACGGGTGTCAAAATGACTTGCTCAGGATTTTTCATTTTTGAACTCATTGAAAACATGCAACTACTTTTCGCAAAATTAGTTTTGATCCTTCTTCGAATACGAGCAAAATTATTTATACTTCTTTATTTCCATTATATTACTTTAATTAATATCGTTTATATACACCACATTTATGTAAAGATTACAAATCTGTAATTCTAATGTTAATATTGTTTAAAAAATAAATATATACATATGTATATACAACATATGTATATCACATTTGACGATCTATTAAATCAGTGTAAATTAATTATTATTTAATCCAATAAAAATCTTTTTGCACGTAATTTTAGTATTGGAAAAGAAGAAAAATTATTTAGAAACGTAGACGAATTCATTTTGAAATCGAATTTAATAAATTTCCCAAAATATTATTAAAACTTTATAAAGAGGATTACTTCGATAAAAATTAAATTCTTCATCGTATTACTTCAACACGTTCCTGAGGATGCCATAGTGAAGAAATAGCAACCATAATCTTCAACATATTTCTCAAATTTCGAATCTTCCTTTTCTCGGAATTACTATTTTCAGAAATTTATTTCCAGAATTTTTCCAAATTTTTACAGCAAAAATACAAAAATCGATTGCTATTGCACATGCATGATACTACAATCTCTCCATAGAGGTCAGTGTGTTACATATGTATATGTGACATGTGTGCACACTCATAGGGAACGTTTTGATAATTAATAATCATTATCTACGAATTTTCACGTTATTTATAAATCTCTAGCCACGAATTTCCAATATCATATGCAAATATCATTTGGATACACTTCCTACGTCAATAGTATCTCCGATAAAGAACTCACAGATCCATTTTCGATTCGATTCCAGTATCTACATCGACTTAAAGGAAATTCCAGTCCGGCTGCAACCTCGATGGAGTTAATATTGGAAAACTCGTAGAGAAAATGTTGATAACCTCTATGACGAACGCAGGATATATAACCTCCCTTCCTCGCAGATATTATGGCAACGAAGCTCTCTTACGGTTTCTCTGTGTGAACAAGATTACGTGTGCACGTATCGAGTTTTGCACACGTGTCTGTAAAAAAGGGAGGAAAGGTTTCCTGAAAGGAAAAATGCTGGTAAAGCGATCCAAAGAAATTTTCGCGATATTCATGGGATAGAGTTCGAGAGATCGAGCTTGTTTCTGTCGTCAGGCTTATTTCTCTTGCTAGTACAAGATATAGGGAATTTTGGAAGCAAAGGAGACTAGGGCTCTGCACAGGTATCTGGAAAAAGGGGAGGAAAGGTTTCCCTTAAAGGAAAAATGCTGGTAAAGCGATCCAAAGAAATTTTCGCGATATTCATGGGATAGAGTTCGAGAGATTGAGCTTGTTTCTGTCGTCAGGCTTATTTCTCTTGCTAGTATAAGGTATAGGGAATTTTGGAAGCAAGGAAGAGGGCGGGTCGAAAATAAAAACGTGGATTTTTGGAAGTTTCTTTGAGTCTTCGTGAAATTAGGTTTTCATGAAAATTATTTTTCAGTGGTTGAGATGATCTGATGAATTAATTTTCATTTTATTTTATAAAAATTGGTGAGAGTTGGGTTTTAGAGTGTATTGTTGGAGATTGAAATGGAAATTAATGTTACAATTGTTATTAATGGAAATATAGTTTTCATGGGAATTATTCTGTAATGGTTGAATTGATTCAATTATCAATTTATGTATTTCGGAAATTAATATTACAATTGTTATTCATGGAAATATAGTTTTTATGGGAATTATTCTGTAATGGTTGAATTGATTCAATTATCAATTTATGTATCTCGGAAATTAGTTAATTTTAATTTATGGAAAATTGAAAAAGTTGTACTTTGGATTCCTGTTTTAATAGCAATCGATTGTTATATATCGTTTTACATAATTTATTAAAATATTGTTTATTAATACATAAATATCTGTAGCTGTCAAATAATTTAATATCAAAGGTGTTAGTACTTAGACAATTTTTTTCAAATGATTATATGAGTTTCAGGACAAAAGATAGTTATTAATAAAAATTAGTAAAGTGAAAATTATTGTTGTAAATATTTTTTAAATAAAAGATATCTGTTCTAATAACTACAAATTTTTAGTGTATCGTGAAAGAAATGGAAAAAAGAAGGAATAAACGAAAAAATTATAGAATATACTTCAACCATGTAGGAAACACAAATCTCCGATATTTTTAGGTAAAATTATTTCATGCAACGTGCAAGTGACATCTTGTCTCTGTATGTTTATGGCCGGACCAAACAATGGACCAAACAATTTGTATCGATGCGTCGAAGCATATCAGTCATTTTTGATCCAGCAAACGACCAAAAATAATACAAATAAAATAAACCACCGTTGTAAAACTGTCATATGCTACATACAAATGTTCAACATATTGTAAAAATTGTTGAATATTTCACGCGACGTAATAAATTTATGTCACGAACGGATGATAGTAATTTTACAATTAAAATGGACATTAAGGAAACGAGTATTTCTCTCAATTGAATTTTAAACTGAATTGTAATTTGGGCCGATTTAATACATCGATTGTCGATACTCAACAGTAGATATAATAATTTATTTGTATCAGGGATTCTTCGTTATCAAAAATTCTTTCCATTTATATTTGCAAGGATTACAACTGATGTAACTAAAATTGGTTAATTTTTAATTTTCACGTTTCAAGCAGTGCCTGACTAAGTAACTACTCGTGTATAGCTTCGGGAATTGAAAAATTGAACAGCTGGAATTAATTCTAAGCCGAATATAATTTTAGTATCTAATTTTAGAATCTAATTAATAACTTACTTTGATGTGACAATAATTTATATCTACTTTACTTTTATAATTCGTGAATTCGATGCTTGAAGACCATCCAATTTATAGCTATTAGACCACTCAAGGAAAAATGAGGCAATCCCTTAATTACTATCTCATTTGAAACCATAAATTGCGAAGAATTAACCAAACTACATACGACAAAATTAAATATTATTCTTTTCCCTATTTCCATTAATTTTAATTTATAATTTACGATACTTCGCATCATAATACAACATAGAGCCTATTTATTTGTCTCAATAAATTTGGCTCTACGTACACTATAAATGGCCAATTTATAGCCATTAGACCACTCAAAGAAAAATGTGGCAATCCCTTAATCACTATCTCACTCGAAACCATAAATTGCGAAGAGTTAATCAAATTATATATGACAAAATTAAATATTCTTCTTCTCCCTATTTCCATTAATTTTGATTTATAATTTACGATACTTCGCATCATAATATAACATAGAGCCTACTTATTTAACTCAATAAATTTGGCTCTATGTATACCATAAATGGCCATGAAAGATATAATCCAATTCGTGCAATCCGTCAAAAATTTCTTCAGCATGAAATTAAAATAGAAATTAAAATAAATACAAAATTTTGTCACGCCTGTAAATAAATTTCCCGAATTTTCCTCACACAGACACAAAATTTCTGTCTACTGGATCCTCTCCCTATTCATCTGTACTAAATTCATCCCCATCCCCACACACGCAGAATCAGAAGGTACCCTGATACTACATTAAATATCCCAGTAACGTACGAGATGAACGTGTAACCATGTGGCGAAGAAACACACGTGTTTACGAATACGTAACAGCTCGTTGGAAACACTCTGAAGCAAATGCTACAACCAAAGATCTTTAGAGCGGAAAGGATTGCGGAGTGCGCGTAGGGTGGGAAGGTAAGTACATAGTTTTAGGAGAAGGGTGAAAGAGCACGTTATATACTGCTTAGTCGTGCACTGGAAACGTACGCTATGTTTCTTTACACCTCTCTTGTGGCTCGTGCAAAAGTATGACTTTCGAAACCAGCCACTGTCAGTTAGGTAAAATTAAAATGACAGGACATCCTCGAAAGAAACAGCTCGCCGAGCTCCTTAAACTTTCCTTCAGAGCAGATTTAGCTCGTGAGGCTAGAATCTCTTTGAAAATATCGTCTCAAAGGAAAGGGACGAGACTTTCAAAACGCGGTTAAATTTGGGATCACGAGTTATGAGATCCTCTTTGTCAAAGTTTGACCGTCTACTAAACATAGATTTTAATTTATGGTAATTTAATTCGAGATGTTATCATATTGTTTACCTTCTAGCTATGTTCGAAGAATTTAATTTTAATGTAATTAAATTTAATTTCTATGTGTTCATTTTCATTTCATTTTGTATAGATGACAATGAGTCATTAAAACCCATTTATCGACATTAAATTATTTTCTGCCTCTGCAAGAATGTAAGCACTTATGATCGCACTTTTACAATATTCGATATTTAATATTTATAATATTTACAATATTTGATCGTAGGGACAAATATTTTGTTATTGGTAAATATAAATGGTGGGAGTTGCCAATTTACAGGTGTAAGGTGCACATCGATAAACCATGGGCGTGACACGTGGTGTTTACATTTGGCCCGGCCGACGTACCACGAGCCAGGCACGTGATAGTCAGTTTCGGCCAGATCGACGTACCACGTGCCAGGCTCGTGATAATCAGTTTTGACCCGATAACCCGACCACGAGCCTCACACGTGGTTGTAGGTCAAAGCGTTAACTCTTTGCAGACGGGATAGGACTAATCGTACGATGGACTCGAATTGCTACCTCGATAGGCATTTCAAATTGGGGTGCACATTTTTATTTAGTCGCTATTCTCGTTGATAGCACTCCAAGATGTCAAATCCTAGACACACGTGGCCATAGCGATGCGTTTACGTGGGACACATACACTTACTGACAAAAGTTAACAAACAACGTAATCATTTGGAAATTTCAGTATATTCTCTATCTTCTAAGATACATAGATTATATAATAATACAATAAATAATATATATAAATAATATTCCATACATCAATTTAATTGTTGCTCCTGCACAAGTATGTCCGTAAAATACTCACTGTTTATTGATGTGTGGAATGTTATTTTATTATGCTATTTTTAATTTCAACCTATGCATCTTAGAAGATAGAGAATATACCGAAATTCTCAAATGATTACGTCGTTTCTTCATTTTTATTAATAATTATTATAATTTAATTATATTATAAATTAAATTATTTATTTATTTATTTATTTACGCAGTAATCTGCAAAGAGTTAAAGGTCTGATAGAGGAGTCCTGAAGGGATCTAGTGATTGAAGGTGTTTGACGAGCGATCAGAGTGATCTAACAATAAATGAGAGACTATGGGTAGGTAAACTATGGATCGGTTCACTCACCTTAAACATTGTCGATGGGCGAGTCGTAACGCGGCGGCGTTCTCGACGTGATGATTTCGTGCGACGGTATATCATGTGCACGGGTGGCGGGCATGCAATACACGAAGCAGGAGACCCCGACAAGGAACAGGAAAAACAGGAACACGAAGTCGATGAAGGTCATCAGCTGCATCGTGCAACTGTCTCCACCATTACACACATAGACACACACCGATACGCACGCAAGCGCGTTCTCACCCGACGACTCAACTTTTCTTCCACTACGGTACTCTGCTGCTCCCCGTGTCGCCGGCTTCCGTTTCCTCCTGCTCGTGGCCGAGCAGTGAGTGCGAAACGCGTCAGACACCTTTGTCACAGAATTCTTCTTTTTATATTTCTTTTTTTTTTCTCTCTTATTTGTTAATTGAATTTAGGATGACGCGATTGAACAGGCAACATGGAATGTTTGAACGTAGGAATTTATTAAGCTAACTTAAACCTAACCTAAATGCGTCAGACATCTTTGTTAGAGAATTCTTCTTATTTTATTTTTATTTCTAATATTTTCATTTTTAATTTGTTAATTATATTCAGGGTGCCTTGATTGAGCGGACAACATGGGATATTTGAATATAGGAATTATTTAAACTAGCCTAAACCTAACATAATGCGTCAGACATCTTTGTCGAAGAATTATTCTTCTTTAATTTGTTAATTGAATTTAGGGTGATTCTGATTGTTTCAATATGTTTGAACGTAGCGATTCGTTGGGCGAAATTGAATTAGAGTGAAGAAATATTCAAATAATATAGTAATTTTTGGGACAATTAATCGAATAATTTATTAACTCATTGGTTTTCAATCTATGGTATATATACCACATGTAACCAAATTATACACAATTTTTAAATTATGTACGGTGTGGTATATTATAGTGAATATATATTACTGGAAAAGTTATGTAATATACGTAAGTTGATTAAATACATATTCATTGGTGATATGAAAAGGAAAAAAGTTAAGAATTAAATAATAGTCATACAGTCAACACCCTTATAACACGATAGAAAAATTGTTACAGTCCTCCTATAACACGATATTCTTGCAAAATAATTATCATATTACACAGTTCCTTAAATTTATGATTAGACAATCCTCTAATATATAATATCTATGCACCAATATATTTTTTCACAAATATTTATAACATTTTTATTTGACTACAAAAGAAAGAGCATAATACAAATATCTATATATATATATTTTATAACAAATTCAAATTTTTGTAGCCATTAAAAAAGATAAAAATTATATTAAAAATATACAACATAAGCCAAAAGAAAATTGAAGAGTTCTCATGTAAAGTATCCAGGCGCTTGTTTGCTTTGCCTAGGCGTAATTAATTATATCCTAGAACCATAAATAAAAGTAGTTATAACAAAAAAATTTTTTCCCCATTAGCTCGTATGATATTAAACGTTGCACGATAAAATTAATTTCCAAGGAGTCACGGAATAACGATAAGACTGATGTTTATGTCCGTCACGCTTTATAGTTATTACAAAAGTTCTTTATCTTCGGATTGTTTGATTTCTGAGTTATACGTAAGTCAGATACAAATAAAGTTTGCAACCTTTTCAAATATACGATTTAAATTCACGATACGTCGATTCCACGTGGCGATAAATATTACACTGGGTCGTTAATTTGTCAATAAATTATTTCACCTCCATTCATACGCTGTTCCTATACACAATCGAGCAAAGTGTATGGGCGTTAGTGTGGGCGGTGATTGTAATTTAAATCCCGAGTTTAATACACTACCTGCTGAATATCGAAATAAGAATACAATTTAAGGCTCTAACAGGTTTCCCATTTCGATGCCTGAAATTCATTTTTCACTCGTATTTTTGGTACTCGACCTTGCTTTCCGTGTACCATATATTCCTCCCATAAATGGAGCATGAGCTACAATATTCGATGCTACTGATATATAGGAACACGTACAAGTGAAACGTGGTATACGAATTCCGGATTATTCGAAATAACGAAAACATGAAACACGAGTATCTTGAAACCCGCGGCACGATTTCTATTAATTTTTCAAAATTCTCCCATTTCGTTTTATCGAAATGGAATATCGGAACAAATTGCCGAAAATGAATGTTCGATTACTGGCATCAGTCGTTCGAAGATGAAACTATCACATTTACAAACGTGCCATGAATTATTCCTAAAATAATTTTACAACGTTTGAATTTGTATTAAAACTATGAATTTTATGAAATTTTTGGTTAATAATTATATATGAGGATATTATGAATTATTTAAATGGGAATTTACAAACGTGTCATGAATTATTCCTAAAATAATTTTACAACGTTTGAATTTGTATTAAAATTACGAATTTTATAAAATTTTTGGTTAATAATTATGTTGTTAAATTTTAGGTTCTCTAACAATTATATATTCGAAAATATTTTGCCAATAATTGTGTGACAAGGTAGTACGAATTATTCATAATAAAATTTCAAATTTTCTATAATCTCTAGTATTATAAATAAATTCGAATTTATATCAAAGTTTCAAATTTTCCATAATTTTTGGTCAATAAATACTGGTAAAATTATTCTTCAGAGTTATTCCTATGGGAATATTTAAATTCTGTATTAAAGTTTCAGATTTTTCCAAATTTTTAGTATTACAGATATGTCTGAATTAAAATTGAAGAAATTCATTATGCATAGTTTCCATGAAAACATTCAAATTTATATCAAAGTTCCAAATTTTTCACAATTTTTGGTCAATAAATATTGGTAAAATTATTCTTCAGAGTTATTCCCATGAAAATATTCAAATTCTGTATTAAAGTTTTAAATTTTTCCAAATTTTTAGTATTACAAATATATCTGAATTAAAATTGAATAAATTCATTATCCATAATTTCCACGAAAACGTTCGAATTCGTATCAAAATTCCTGATTCCCTGCAATTTTTGCAATTCCAAATTATTCCAAATTTTTGGCCCACGATAAATCACAAAAATATTATGAATTATCCTAGAATTTATATTCTTTGAATTTATTCAAGAATTCGAAATTTTCCAAAATTTTTAATCAATCGCTGTCGCGACGATCTGTTTGCCGAAATTTCAATAGACGTGGAAGATAGCCAGGTCACGATCAGCTGAAATGTTGAACTGCAAATCGAATCATAATCGGATTTTCCGGAGGTTATCGATATCAAGTTATGCGTGAATCGTTAATACCACCTCTATTATAATGGGCTATTTGTGCGTTGGGGTACTGTGATATCGGCTGTTATGGATGGTACTTTTACGTGGAAATTAATGCAACATAATTGAAATGATTATCGACAACCTATGTAAAATTCGAATTCGAAAATTAAATACTAGAAACGTGTTCAAAGACAACTTTACATATTGATACTGCTGTTTCATTATCATGCGAACTTTAACCATTTAACTGACATTTCCACCCCCGATTTATTAATTTACACTTGTTAATTTATGTCGCTCGTGTTAAATATCCAGGGTCGAACAGGTAAATTGTAAAGCAGTTTTAACACGGGGATCTGTCGTTTGGAACGAATATTAATGTGAAATCGATGGCATTGATAATTCCAGGTGTACACGAGTTAATTTCACTCCAGGTGAAAGCTCTGCGAAAATATCTTTGATTGTAAGATAAGTTAAACGTGACGTTAAATTAAAAGAAAAAAGAAAGCAAATATTTTAAAATAAACTTGCGATAATTTCAACGAAGTTTACAAGATTTGGATGTTTGTTGGGAAAATTTGTAAGATAATATTTGAATAATTTTAGCATATAAATACCATATTAATTAAAATATGAATTATTAATTTCTGGATTAATTAAATGTCGTGTTAATTAATAAATATTTTAAATTAATTAATATGGAGATACGATGAAAGAGGAAAAATTGTTCCTATTAAAATTTATTTAACGATATTATTTTAATTTTATGGATGGAAAATTCCACAATATTGAAAATTAGCAGAAAATTAATTTTTCTTAGGTAATTTTATTATGTGAATTTTGTTAAAATTGCTATAAAATAAAATATTTGTCGTATATGATACTCCATGGAAGAAGTTGTATCATAATTCCAATATTTTTATTTAAAATTATTTTCCATGAAATTAAAAATTTTCCAATTATTAAGATTGTATTATAAGCAAATAATAATTAATACTTCGTTAAAGGTAGAAATGGTACCTTCTAATTATTTGGTGATAAATAAAAATAAAATATTAAAATTCACAATATTAGTGATTAATAAATTTATCTATTTATTAGTGATTTGATAAATTCACAATATTGAAGCGAGAAAAATAAATAAAAGGAAGAAAATATATATGAGATCGACAGATATCTCCGTGAATGGAATCAGAAATAATCGTTACCGCGGAAAACTTTTGTGGCAACACTTCAATCGATCTTGAACGTCCAGTACACGTCTGGTGCAACGAAAGGAGAAGATTTCGATCTTTTGAAACACAATAGATCCGAGCCATTAGTAGCAGTGACAGTGATACGGCGAAAGGAGGAACGTTTAAGTGCAGAAGACAGCACTGACATCGATCAACGATTAGATGTATCTAATCTGCGAAGAACTGCACGAGAATCGGTCAGATTGGGTTTCAGGCGAGAGTACCTTTGGCAGCATCTCTATTTTTCTACAAATTTTCCACCTCTTTCACTTTTCACCACGATTTCCTACCTTTTACTGTGGTAAAAAAATATAATTAAATAAAGGTAGAGTTTCCATTAATTTTTCCAGCCACTGTTCCAGTAATGCTCCATTTTTAAAATAATTCAAGTGTTTTTCTTTTATTTTTCTTATCATTCAGCCTAATTTTTTTGTTAGTCTAAGAAGATTTAATTTAATTTAATTAATAGTATTTTATTTAATTTATTTAATAGTACTCCATTGCTGTAGAAAAATGTAATTAAATACAGGATGAAATTTTCATTAATTTTTCCAGCCATTGTTCCACCTATGTTCCATTTTTAAAATAATTCAAGCACTTTTCTTTTATTTCTCTTGTTATTTAGCCTAATTTTTTTCTTGTGGGTCTAAGAAGATTTAATTTAGTTTTATTAATAGTCTAAAAAGAAGAAAAATTTAATTTTTGGTGGTATATTCTTTTCACCTATTCATTGTGTTTCGTGTATTAAATTTTTTATTTTTGTTATTTCGTAGTCCTATTTTACAATTTTTGAATTTTCTTTGTACTATTATAATTTTACTTCCTCCATTTATTAATTATGTTCCATTTATCATATTTCTTAATTTTCTGATGCTTTAAAGGTAATTATTATTTTTAGCTCTCTTTTACTCTACTTTTTACTTTAAAATATTCCATTGAATTTTAAATAATTATTTATTAAAAACATCGTGAGTTAAAAAAATATTAAAAATTCCTTAATCCAATTTTCTATTTACGTATGTCCTAATTGACGACTGATGCTCTTTCCAAAAGTAAATTAGTGTCAAAAAATTCAATAATACTCTATTTAGTATCTCCATCGATTACTTTAAAATACACCACAAATTACCCACATTAAAAATTGTAATTTTTTAAATGGTTCATATACTCGTTTCAACCAATTTTGTATAATTAATTCCGCTACTCGTTTACAAATTTTCGTGCTACGAATAAAACACGATAGAAAGATGTAAATCCTGGAAATTAGGAAAATTCTTTTCCCCAGTGTATCAGAGACGCCTTCACATGCTGACACTTGACACAGTTTCCCGTTTCGAAGAAAAAGCCAATACGGATAAATTTATTACGTTCAATTAGCGACAAATTGTACTCGAGGTTTATTAATACCCGGCAGGGAACTTGGTTTATTTGCCGCAATTCGAAGAAAAATGTGCGACTTCGATCGACATCTTGTTGAACCACTTGACATTATTTCACCGACGTTCAACGATCTCGTATTTTCTGATTCGCTCAGTCATTGACGCGAGGTTAACATTAAGGTTAACCGATTTCACAGACTTCGCTCGAATTTGTTGAAAAGCAAACACGGTGTAACGAGATTTCCATTGCGAATAATTTTTCCTCGTGAGAAATTATTTTATCCGATGAAACGTAATTCTTCTGGGAGAAAATATCATTAAGCTGAATAAATATGTTATTGTGATTTATGGGAAGGTTAAATTATTGGAAATTAAATCTGCTTCGTTCAATTAACATCGTGTTAATTATATTACCTTTGTTAATAATAGATTTGAAATGTACACCAAAATATGTTGCACATATCATAGTTCAGAATAATTAAAGTGATACGGTGGAGATAGGTATATAAAATTACGATTTTATTTAAATAAAAATTAATATTAATTTTGCCAAAAATAATTAGTTATTTTTAATAATTATGGAAATCAAAAAATTTGAAGTTATTGAAGAATTATAGCAATTGTAATACGAAATAAATAATAATTCTAATTTTTTCTCTAGACAAAGGTTGATATTAAATTTGTCAACAATAGCTACAATTTGATAGGATTTAATTGTGAATTTAGCATTAATTTATGAAGTTAATATTAATTTTGCCAAAAATAATTAGTTATTTTTAATAATTATGGAAATCAAAAAATTTGAAGTTATTGAAGAATTATAGCAATTGTAATAGGAAATAAATAATAATTCTAATTTTTTCTCTAGACAAAGGTTGATATTAAATTTGTCAACAATAGCTACAATTTGATAGGATTTAATTGTGAATTTAGCATTAATTTATGAAGTTAATATTAATTTTGCCAAAAATAATTAATTATATTTAATAATTATGGAAATCAAAAAATATGAAGTTATGTAAGA
>NW_016913251.1:10271-54329 GCF_001483705.2 Eufriesea mexicana | reverse complement strand
TTAATGTGAAATCGATGGCATTGATAATTCCAGGTGTACACGAGTTAATTTCACTCCAGGTGAAAGCTCTGCGAAAATATCTTTGATTGTAAGATAAGTTAAACGTGACGTTAAATTAAAAGAAAAAAGAAAGCAAATATTTTAAAATAAACTTGCGATAATTTCAACGAAGTTTACAAGATTTGGATGTTTGTTGGGAAAATTTGTAAGATAATATTTGAATAATTTTAGCATATAAATACCATATTAATTAAAATATGAATTATTAATTTCTGGATTAATTAAATGCCGTGTTAATTAATAAATATTTTAAATTAATTAATATGGAGATACGATGAAAGAGGAAAAATTGTTCCTATTAAAATTTATTTAACGATATTATTTTAATTTTATGGATGGAAAATTCCACAATATTGAAAATTAGCAGAAAATTAATTTTTCTTAGGTAATTTTATTATGTGAATTTTGTTAAAATTGCTATAAAATAAAATATTTGTCGTATATGATACTCCATGGAAGAAGTTGTATCATAATTCCAATATTTTTATTTAAAATTATTTTCCATGAAATTAAAAATTTTCCAATTATTAAGATTGTATTATAAGCAAATAATAATTAATACTTCGTTAAAGGTAGAAATGGTACCTTCTAATTATTTGGTGATAAATAAAAATAAAATATTAAAATTCACAATATAGTGATTAATAAATTTATCTATTTATTAGTGATAATAAATATTAGTGATTTAATAAATTCACAATATTGAAGCGAGAAAAATAAATAAAAGGAAGAAAATATATATGAGATCGACAGATATCTCCGTGAATGGAATCAGAAATAATCGTTACCGCGGAAAACTTTTGTGGCAACACTTCAATCGATCTTGAACGTCCAGTACACGTCTGGTGCAACGAAAGGAGAAGATTTCGATCTTTTGAAACACAATAGATCCGAGCCATTAGTAGCAGTGACAGTGATACGGCGAAAGGAGGAACGTTTAAGTGCAGAAGACAGCACTGACATCGATCAACGATTAGATGTATCTAATCTGCGAAGAACTGCACGAGAATCGGTCAGATTGGGTTTCAGGCGAGAGTACCTTTGGCAGCATCTCTATTTTTCTACAAATTTTCCACCTCTTTCACTTTTCACCACGATTTCCTACCTTTTACTGTGGTAAAAAAATATAATTAAATAAAGGTAGAGTTTCCATTAATTTTTCCAGCCACTGTTCCAGTAATGCTCCATTTTTAAAATAATTCAAGTGTTTTTCTTTTATTTTTCTTATCATTCAGCCTAATTTTTTTGTTAGTCTAAGAAGATTTAATTTAATTTAATTAATAGTATTTTATTTAATTTATTTAATAGTACTCCATTGCTGTAGAAAAATGTAATTAAATACAGGATGAAATTTTCATTAATTTTTCCAGCCATTGTTCCACCTATGTTCCATTTTTAAAATAATTCAAGCACTTTTCTTTTATTTCTCTTGTTATTTAGCCTAATTTTTTTCTTGTGGGTCTAAGAAGATTTAATTTAGTTTTATTAATAGTCTAAAAAGAAGAAAAATTTAATTTTTGGTGGTATATTCTTTTCACCTATTCATTGTGTTTCGTGTATTAAATTTTTTATTTTTGTTATTTCGTAGTCCTATTTTACAATTTTTGAATTTTCTTTGTACTATTATAATTTTACTTCCTCCATTTATTAATTATGTTCCATTTATCATATTTCTTAATTTTCTGATGCTTTAAAGGTAATTATTATTTTTAGCTCTCTTTTACTCTACTTTTTACTTTAAAATATTCCATTGAATTTTAAATAATTATTTATTAAAAACATCGTGAGTTAAAAAAATATTAAAAATTCCTTAATCCAATTTTCTATTTACGTATGTCCTAATTGACGACTGATGCTCTTTCCAAAAGTAAATTAGTGTCAAAAAATTCAATAATACTCTATTTAGTATCTCCATCGATTACTTTAAAATACACCACAAATTACCCACATTAAAAATTGTAATTTTTTAAATGGTTCATATACTCGTTTCAACCAATTTTGTATAATTAATTCCGCTACTCGTTTACAAATTTTCGTGCTACGAATAAAACACGATAGAAAGATGTAAATCCTGGAAATTAGGAAAATTCTTTTCCCCAGTGTATCAGAGACGCCTTCACATGCTGACACTTGACACAGTTTCCCGTTTCGAAGAAAAAGCCAATACGGATAAATTTATTACGTTCAATTAGCGACAAATTGTACTCGAGGTTTATTAATACCCGGCAGGGAACTTGGTTTATTTGCCGCAATTCGAAGAAAAATGTGCGACTTCGATCGACATCTTGTTGAACCACTTGACATTATTTCACCGACGTTCAACGATCTCGTATTTTCTGATTCGCTCAGTCATTGACGCGAGGTTAACATTAAGGTTAACCGATTTCACAGACTTCGCTCGAATTTGTTGAAAAGCAAACACGGTGTAACGAGATTTCCATTGCGAATAATTTTTCCTCGTGAGAAATTATTTTATCCGATGAAACGTAATTCTTCTGGGAGAAAATATCATTAAGCTGAATAAATATGTTATTGTGATTTATGGGAAGGTTAAATTATTGGAAATTAAATCTGCTTCGTTCAATTAACATCGTGTTAATTATATTACCTTTGTTAATAATAGATTTGAAATGTACACCAAAATATGTTGCACATATCATAGTTCAGAATAATTAAAGTGATACGGTGGAGATAGGTATATAAAATTACGATTTTATTTAAATAAAAGTTAATATTAATTTTGCCAAAAATAATTAGTTATTTTTAATAATTATGGAAATCAAAAAATTTGAAGTTATTGAAGAATTATAGCAATTGTAATACGAAATAAATAATAATTCTAATTTTTTCTCTAGACAAAGGTTGATATTAAATTTGTCAACAATAGCTACAATTTGATAGGATTTAATTGTGAATTTAGCATTAATTTATGAAGTTAATATTAATTTTGCCAAAAATAATTAGTTATTTTTAATAATTATGGAAATCAAAAAATTTGAAGTTATTGAAGAATTATAGCAATTGTAATACGAAATAAATAATAATTCTAATTTTTTCTCTAGACAAAGGTTGATATTAAATTTGTCAACAATAGCTACAATTTGATAGGATTTAATTGTGAATTTAGTATTAATTTTTGAAGTTAATATTAATTTTGCCAAAAATAATTAATTATATTTAATAATTATGGAAATCAAAAAATATGAAGTTATGTAAGAATGATAGCAATTGTAATAGAAAATAAATAACAATTCTAATCTTTTTTCTAAACAAAGGTTAATATTAAATTTGTCAACAATAGCTGCATTTTGGTAAGATTTAATTTTGAATTAATTATGAATTAGAAAAGGAAAAATTTAGTTTCAAGCAATTAGGAATATAGCAAACGTAAAGTGTTTTGCTACTTCTTCAAGGCGTCCAATTATAATTGAAGTGTTGCTTGTTAATATTTCAAAGCGATTTGAAGTAGCCATCCTACAGAGAGACAAATTTTTCTCTTCGTATTTGCAAAAATTGTATGTTGTGCAAACTAGTTATTACAAGATGCTCTCCTTTATTTATTGCAACAATTTATTTTATTTATAATTTCAAATATTAATTGTTTTAATCAGTTGAAAAGTAGGAAATATTTCTATAACATTATAATATTAATTATATTATAGAAATTAGAATAATTATAAAATAATTTTAAAAAAGAAAGAAAAATAAATTGTAGAAAAAGAGAGAATAATTTCTTCCACTTTTATTCTTTTTCTTCGTTGATTATTAAATAATTTTATATAAATTTTATATACTTAATTTATTTAGAATATTCTTTTCATCCTTAACTTCTGAAATTTATGCCTAAAGAAAAATAATATATAATTCGTGATTTATAAAATATATCCTACAAGTGACTATTTTATTTATGTCGCAAAGAGTAAAACAGCAACAACAATAATTTCTCATAGATTCGATAAAAAATAAATTCAATAAAAATAAAAAAGCTACAGTGGACCTCATTTAATATTCTAATCGTACATTTAAATTCACATGCAAGCACACAAAATCCCATAACCCTCGACAATATATTCCTCAAAAATTAAAAATAAAAATCGCAAAGAAACAAGAAATAATTAAAAAAAATTTCTAAACTCTCACTTAAGAACCAATCTCGAGATCATCTATCAGACGTGCTAAGGGGTGAACGAAGAGATAGATATTCGAAACGCGATATTCGACTGCGTTTCGATTCTCTGATTGCACGCCAATTTCAAAGCATCGAAGGACGGATGAGCATGGAATTTTTACAGTACGCTCGACGGTAATTAACGCGACTGGGCGCTGTCATTACCAGCTGTACCACGGCTGATCTGGCCCTCTGCTCCAACGATTTTCCACTTACGCAAATTCACCGGCACGCTGAATGCGAACCGATCTTCATCGGCCTTGCGTCCCCGGCTGCCGCCGGAAATTTCCGGGATGACATAATTTCCGTTCGGAAGCCCGTGCTCAGAAGATAAACTCAGCCTCTGGCGAACTATGCTTGTTCGCCTAGATCGGAAGTTGCTATGAAAATTTGGTAAATCGCCCGAATATGGCAGCTTTGCAGGTTCGGTTATCGAAGATCGGGTCGAGCCTTCTGACAATCATTCCTCTGTTGTCTTTCTTTGCCGATTTTTCCGAGATACAGGATGAAAATTCTACTGTGATGGACTGAGGGTGAATTGGAGGCTTGGAAATTTGGGAAAATGCTCGGAAATGAGTGCTTTGGAAGTTTACGTTATCGACAGTCAGGGTGAATGTTTGGAAGCTTAGATTGCTGAGAGTTTGGTCGAATCTTTAAGCAATTGTCATAAATTATTTTCTTTTTATACAAGATGAAAACTGTACTGTGAAAGACTGAAGATGAATTAAAGGATTGGAAATTTGGAAAATTGATGAATTTTTTGGGAGTTTAGGTTATTGACAGTCGGGGTGAATATTTGGAAGCTTAGAATCTTTAAAGGATTGTCACAGATTATTATTTTTTTTTTTTTTATTAGAATATTGTCAAGAATAGGTTGACGACTATTGAAGACTATATAGGTTGGACTAGAAAGAAATTGGAAGCTTCAAAATTTGATAAATCACTCGAATATGGGAACTCTGGCAGTCTACCAATTATTGAAAATCAGGAAGCATCTCTGAATCACTTGATAATAAAAAATATTTTTATTAATTAAAAATTCTAAAAAAATATTTACTATCCTAATGCTATAGTATAATAATAATAATAATATTGAATATATGCATGTCTCCTTAATTTACAAGTATTTATTTCGTTTAAAACTGTGCATGGATTAATAACCATAGAAAAGTTGACATTTCAATTTTCAGAAATTAAATCCATGAAAAGTACTGAACATTTCGCAATTAAAACCATATGAGAGTAGATGGATTAATTCAACGTAACAATTAATTATATTTCCACGCAACATGTCAAACAATTTAAATCCCCACAAAAATTTCTCTCGTCTAATTCGCGAAATGAATTTTTCAAAAATCCACTCCGATGAAAAATGACTCCATTTTAATTATAACTCAGAATAATGACGTCTCGGTGTAACGACGGAATACTCACGTTAATTATTCGTATCTTCCAACGATTTGAAATTTTCACGAACGGATAATACTTATGGCATCGAGAAAGGGAGCTTCTACACACGTATAGCAATCATGGCGTTCAACACGGTTTCAACTTTGGATCTCGTGTATTTTTGTTTTCACGGTTTAATAAAATCAAACTGAAAATGGCACGATGCCATACGTCCAAAGGTAATAAATGAATAAAGCGAACGCGTCATACTCGTTTGCCAGCTGTTGCTCGTTTTTCACGTGCGTTAGCCTGCAGGCAATGACAAGTGAATTTTATTTAATCCAACGAACATATGTCATCGATGCATTTGCTTAAATTATTTCGAACGTTTAAACTGAACTTGACAAAATTTAATAGTCCAACCTTTTGACACAATGGTCAAATTTGTACATTGATGTCGAAAATTAGGAAATGCATTGTTTCAATCATACGTATACAATTTAGCAAGAATATCGTGCAGAATATTTAAATAATTTTAATTTTTATAATTTTCTGCTAATTATGTGATCGACGATGAATTATTTTTTAAATTATTGAAATATTGGTTGTATTTTTGGAGAACGCTTCATTGTATTATTTTATATTTATATAAAGGTAAAAATGATATATGTCAATATTTTTGTTATTATAAAATTTTGGTAATTACGTGACGAAGTATTATTTTTTAAATTATTGAAATATTGGAAAGATTTTTGGAGAACGTTTCGTTGTATTATTTTATATTTATACAAGAGTAAAAGTGACATATGTCAATATATTTATTATTATAAAATTTTGCTAATTATATTATGATCGACGATGAATTATTTTTTGAGTTACTGAAATATTGGAGAACGTTCCCTTGTATTATTCTATATTTATACAAAGGTAAAAGTGATACATGTCAATATTTTTATTATTATAAAATTTTGCTAATTACATGATAGACGATGAATTATTTTTTAAATTATTGAAATATTGGAGAACGCTTCGTTGTATTATTTTATATTTATACAAGAGTAAAAGTGACATATGTCGATATTTTTATTATTATAAAATTTTTCTAATTATATTATGATCGACGATGAATTATTTTTTGAATTATTGAAATATCAGAGAGATTTTTGGAGAACGTTCCTTTGTATTATTTAACATTTCCAGCTGTATGTAAATATATATTACGAGTTACGTGGTAGTAGAGATTCAGCTTTGAATAATATCTGCGTTAATGAAACATGACATTGTATTATTCCGTTTGATGTAATTTTGATATTAGAGTTAACCAGGGACAAATATAATTTCCATTAAAGTAACATACACTGCATTATACGGCTAATTAACGTAATGCAAATGAGCATATGGGTGGTAAAGGTAAAGGTCTGAGAAAAATATGGCTTTGTCTTTTTGGAAAACATTTACATAGGAAAATGAAGGAGATAATAAATGAATGGGTAATTTATGAGACTTTCCCTCTCGTTCACATAAATTTTCTTTCTGTTTCTACCACATATATCTACGATTGAAAAGCAAAACTTTGCATATCAGAATTTCGAAAAATTCCAATTTATTTGTTAACTGAGTTGTAAAATATTTTTACGTATTTATCAGGAATTAATTAATTTATTTATTTGCTTGGAAAATATATAGAAACAAAACTTTATTTTCGATAAAATTATGCACTTTTCTCGAATATTAATAACAAACATCGACGTTCAAAATTTTAAGGAGCAGTATTTTGGAAATGAAAGTATATATATTATATGCAACATTCCTTTTTATATTTACAGATATGAGAAGCAACCTTCTTTTATTTAAATACAAAAATTAAAAATATATAATGTAAAGAATAGAAATTATTTTTGAGTATAAAAGAATTTAATAATAAACACAATAGAATTTAGAATAATTTATTTCAGTTTCTAGAGCTATCACAAGATAGAACTATAAGTTAAAATAAATTCTAATTGTAATTTAAAGTGTAATAAAAAAAATTATTTATTTATTTATTTTAAACCAATAAAGACAGAAAATGTTGAGAAAGTGCTATTTCCTCATATTTGCAAAAATTAAGTACGAAAGGAAAGTGCAATTTAATTAATAATATCTCATGATATTAAAGAGCCTCGCTCACTTCCTAATTACACAGGGCAACCCAATTTCCTCTAGCAAAACTTTGCTGGTATATTTGATAAATAAAAATAAAATAAAGTATTACATACATAAAATCGTTTGAAGCTTTGTTCAAAAATTGCAACAAAAACACGAATTTCGAAGGGAACGATATTCTGACCTTCAATATCCCTTGATCTCACTCCATTAGATTTTTATGTGTATTGGATTTTCAGGTCAATTTTCTGGAAAACGAAGTTTGGCACGATAAAAACTTATTGTACAATAGAATTTCCAATACTTTACTCGCATCATAAATGATTGTACACTATAATAAATAAATTATATATATATATGCGTCAAACTTCTCTCCCCATAGCCCTACCATTCGAATTCTAAGGTCAGAAACAATAAACTACAGTAGAAAAAATTATACAAACATTACTCCAGTGTATCCTGTTGCCTTACTATACTATAAATAAATCACTATATATCTCAATAAATAATTGAAAAATACAGTCCAAATATCCATATAACTTTCTATCCAAATAAATTATTTGACAGTTCCTTCAGAAACAACACCCAATCTTACAAAGTGATATATAAAATTATATATGTTAATATTTATTATTAATATGTCAATATTATTATTTTATTATTTATTATTTATTTATTTATTGTAAATGTTAGTGTAATATGTCAATATTACAAAGAAATCATATAATTCAAATCAGAATAAAAATTCCAGTGAACCTTACAGCATCCACAAAAATACCCACATAATTTTCTATCCAAATAAATTACTCGATGTACATATAAATAAGGACCTATACTTCCTTCACCTTAACAGTCCCTTCAGAAACAACACCCAATCCTACAAAGAAATCACATAATTCAAATCAGAGGAAAAATTCCAGTAAACCTTACAGCACCCACAACAATACCCATATAATTTTCTATCCAAATAAATTATTGAATATACAAATAAATAAAGACCTATACTCCTACAATATAAACTTTCAAAAAATCAAACTCTCAATTTTCACAGTCCCTCCAGAAACAACAGTCAATCCTACAAAGGGACAACATAATTTAAACCAAAGGAAAAATCCCAGTGAACCCAGCAGATCCCACAACAATATCCATACAACCTTCTACCCAAATAGATCATTCGATGTACAAATAAATAAAGATCTATACTTCCTCCACCTTCACAATCTCTCCAGAAACAATAGTCAATCCTACAAAGGGACAACATAGTTCAAACCAAAGGAAAAATCCCAGTGTACCCTACAGCACTCACAACAATACCCATATAATTTTCTATTAAAATAAATTACTCGCTGTACAAATAAATAAAGACCTATAATTTCTCCACCTTCACAATCTCTCCAGAAACAATAGTCAATCCTACAAAGGGACAACATAGTTCAAACCAAAGGAAAAATCCCAGTGTACCTTACAGCACTCACAACAATACCCACATAATTTTCTATTCAAATAAATTACTCGCTGTACAAATAAATAAAGACCTATAATTCCTCCACCTTCACAATCTCTCCAGAAACAACAGCCGATCCTACAAAGTAACCACATAGTTCAAACCAAAAGAAAAATCTCAGTGAACCTTACAGCACCCACAACAATACCCACCTAATTTTCTATCCAAGTAAATTACTCGATATACTAATAAATAAAAACCTATACCCCCACGATATAAATCATCCAAAAATCAAACTCTCAATCTTCACAGTCCCTCCAGAAACAACAGTCAATCCTACAAAGAAGTCACACAGTTCAAACCAAAGGAGAAGTCCCAATAAACCCCATCCCAGCGCAGCACGCTCCCACAACAAAATCTCGCTGTCACACAAACCCCGTTACACCTCGCTCAACTGTCCCCTTTACCACGCATTCACCCCTGGAACGACTCACCCCAATATTGCCGGCAGTTACGCTCGATGGAACGATCGCGTGGACACCCTTCCTTCGACAGCCGAGCAGAATCGCGGGAAAAAGAGGACAGGACGGTTAACGTGGTCGCGGGAGAGGTGAGACAGATATAGACCGCAAGATAAACGACGTATTACCCGCATAAAGCAACATTCTCCGTGTCGTCGTCCGTCCCTGTCAGCAATCCTCATCCCCTAACTTCGATCCGGCAGAGAGCGGCGTCCCCGCGAGGGAAAAGAAACGAAGCTGAATTTCTGGAGGAATCGCGGAAACCAGAAGCGTGTCACGATATCGATTTTCCCTCTATTCAGCTACCTGACCATCGTGTGTCACTCGTGCCGCGAAAATAGACCTCGAGCCACGGCTCTTCGCGTTCGATGGCACCCAAACGCGCACCCTTGTCTGAGGATCCGCGCTCACCCACAGCGATGGCAACGAGTTGCTAGTGGAAAGTCATTTTTCCCACTGGGTTTCCGTGGTTCTGATCGATTCGGGAGTCGGAGGGCAGGTGGAATTTGGGGAACAGACTGCAGGATGCTGGCTTGAGGGAAGATTGGTTAGCTGTTTGTCAAACTGAGAGACGCTGTGACGAGAATGTTTCCTTTTTCAGCTGTTCAAGCTTCGAATTGTTTGTTATTAGAGGTATGAACGGGGTGCTTCTTGTTGGTTCTTGGTAGAATCTATGTTTTGAACAGATGAGGAGAGATATTTGTGGGATGGAAGGAATGGGTGAGGAGAGTACCTATTTTTAGGTACTTCGTGAGGAATATAGATAGAGTGCTAGGGTATGTTAGACTGGTATTCCTTTTATTTTTGCGTTAGTGTTGGAATTACCAAAGGAGTCAGAATGACATGCTGTGGGTATTTTATTTTCGTAATAGGGGTTTGAAGACATGCAGTTATTTTTGACGAAACTGGTTCTGACCTATCTATTTTTGTCGTATTATGGTGTTTATTATTCATATATGTATGTAGTGTAATTGATTCGATAAATATATTACGAGTTGATAGTACTGGTGTTAGTGGTTGAGCTGAAATTATTCACTTACGATTGTATTAGACCTCTGTGAGAATTTTTGATTTTGCATTATTCAAATTTTATCTACAGCATCTGCAATGTATTTTAAAATACCTTGTTTGGCCCTACTATTTAAATTTACCTTCTAAATTTTAGACACCTGAAGATGTCTTCATTGCATTATATCTTCTTTTTATCGTATATTTTATATTTTATTTGGTACATGCACAATAACAATATTTGAAAACGGTTAAAAATAATTCAAGTAGCCACATTTAGTTTCCCAAACACGAAAATACCGATTCTTCCAGAACTACCCCCAAATTTACCCTCTAATAAATATCAAACGATTATTAATAAATATCCAAGTATTTTTATTTTATAATTGTTTTGATTTATTATTTGTTACAGATTTTTGCATTGTTCAAATTTTATCTACAGCATCTTTAATATATTTTAAAATAACACTTTTGCCTTTTCAACCCTGTTTAACACTGTTATTTAAATTTAAATTTCTTCTAAATTTTAGACACCTGAAGATGTCTTCTTTGCATTACATCTTCTTTTTATCGTATATTATATATTTTATTCTATATATGCACGATATTATAATATTTAAAAATAGTTAAAAATAATTCAAGCATCTAAACATTCTTTCCCAAGCACGAAAATCCCAATTTCTCCAGAACCACCCCCAAATTTACCCTCTCTCAAACAATTATCCAATTATTTCAATTTTATAATTGTACTAGGCCTATGTAAAAATTTTTGATTTATTACTTGCCACAGATTTTTGCATTATTCAAATTTTATCAACAGCGTCACTAATATATCTCAAAATAATACTTTTGCCTTTTCAACCCTGTTTAACCCTATTATTTAAATTTACCTTCTAAATTTTAAACACCTGAATATATCTTTGCATTACATCTTCCTTTTATCGTACATTTTATATTTTATTTAGTACATGCACAATAATAATATTTAAGAATAGTTAAAAATAATTCAAGTAGCCAAACATTCTTTCCCAAACACGAAAATCTCAATTTCTCCAGAACCACCCCCAAATTTACCCTCTCCGAAACAATTATCCAAGTATTTCTATTTTCAAGTATAAATTCGTTCGGGTGTCCGTTCTGTTTGCTGGAAATTCTCAGAAGAACGACGACTGGAAACTATGTCACGAAGACTATCGCAAGAAGCGGAATATAACTGATGGATAATTTACATGCAGCGAAAAAGTGTCGTGGCAAGCGGGAATCTGGCCGAAATTTTTAACGAATGTGGCAGAGGGATTTATTCGAAATCTTGGCCGACTGTTTCCCGGGTCTGGAGTAGATAGCGAGCTGGGAAGTTAGGGAGAAGCTATTCGAAAGTAAAACAAGCCGGGTAGTTGGTATCTTTCGCCACTGTTCACGAGCAAGCCGAGTGCAAATAATAGTTTTTCACCGTCGAGCGCAATGATTCAATTTCGCCAAAGGGGGATAATACGGGGACAGAGGACAGCTTTGAAAGGGACTCTTTCAGAATACGTTTCTAACTGGATTCCGGGGATTATTCGGTTACGGGGAGACAAAAGCCGCGGAAGGCAAAAATTAAATCTGAGGGGAAGAAAAATCGTGCTGCTGGGATTAGTCGAGGGACAGTGAATCGGTGAGTTAATTGCCGAGACGTTCGAGTCTTTTGATTTTCGTGATATAGTGGGGGTGGAAGATTGTAAATGAAAAATCTTTGACAATCGCGTGGTTAATTTTGTAATTCTAAATTGGAAGAATAAAATAAAATAGTACGCTGTCTATCGTAATATGTAAATTTATCTAACACGAGTTTCAATTTTTAACATTTTTCAAATTTAATTTATTTTGTATATCGAGTAATTTATTTTAAATGATCAAATACGATTGTTGCTTTTAGTATGTATATACTAAATTACATAAGATCTACCAATACCAGTATTCAATAGTCATTTCCCATAAATCCTAAACTCACGTAACTTCGTCATCCTAAATTATGTTAATTTCCAAATTTCTGAAATATCGAATTGAAATACACGAAAATCATAAAACATGTATAAATATACAATATATAAATAATTTTAAACGCCTTAAACGTCATATTAACCCCTTATACTGCGATTTAATTACGAGAAAATAATCATTGCAAAATTATTTGATTTTAATTACTATTTACTACTATTACTATTTAGATATTTCATTTACAATAAAATAATAAAAATTGTTTCAATTTATACAAATTTTGCGCATGTTAAAATACATAATTAAATATAATTTTTTCATGGGGTTGAAATACACATTGAAATACATCTGGATCACAGAATATGTATATATAAATAATTTTAAGCACTTTAAACATCACATTAACACCTGACACTATCATTTAATTACGAGAAACAAAGCATTGCAAAATTATTTGATTTTAATTACTATTTACCACTATTTACCTATTTCATTTACAATAAAATAACAAAAATTGTTACGATTTATACAAATTTTATCGTACGTCAAAATACGTAATTAAAAATAATTTTTTCATGGGGTTCAAGCGTGAGACACCCACCACGAGTTGAATTCGTTACTATAATATAAGGGGTTGAAGCACGTTCCGATCACCTAACACCTCGCACATGCAAAAAGCAACCCTAACCTATGAAAACCAACGCGAAACCCATCATCCACATTTTCCATCGAACCACGCTATTTTCCAAACGCCTAAAATATCAAATTAACACACATCTCGTGCACCAGGACTCTTTTTCTCATCTATATGCTAAACACGGGACGCAAAAAGACTCGCGAGACATCAGCTGTTTCAACGAGACGTTTAATTAGAACCGGCGGGACACGCACTTAGACAAAATAGATGCAACGAAGGTTAAGAACTCGCAGTATTACGGAAAATGGCTCGATAATTACACCGCGTGTACCAATGACAAATGGTTTCTCTTCGCTACGTCCTCCATGCGTTCGTTCCAATTTCACGGTGAAAATGGGTATTACCGGCGAAAAAAGCGGAAAAACGGGAATTTGCCTGGCGCAAATTCAATTTTCCCGGCCGACGTGAAACCGATTTTAAACACCCCCCCTTACGTTTTAATTTTTCGCCCTTCTCTATGCGCTACCTGCTCCACTAGGAACCGGTTCGCTGCGTTCTGGATCGATCAGCGAGCCCAAAATGGCGGAAATTAATTAACAGAGACGTCTAATATGAGTACACGATTCGACTGTCGTCGAGTTTGTCGCAGATTGGGGAGAAAATGTAATTTTCGGGCCTGGAAATCGATGTGGAGATCGATGAAGATGAATGGGAGTTGTTAGAGGTTAGGTTAGAGACGTTGCTGGACGTCTATAGAGTTATTATTAGGTTAAGTACGATTCTGAATTTCTAGTGTCCCATTGAAGTTGACGAAACGATGAATTCTCTAAATTCGAAGAAAATAATCTGCCTTTTATTATTTTGAACTACAAAATACAAAAATGGAATATAATTAAAGATAAATGGGAATAATGAAAAGCAATTACACGATTATACGATTTTTTGATGAATCAATTTAAATTGGACACCTTGTATGTGAGTTATTTACAGACTCATTGGATTAATTTCACCTTTCGAATTTTTTTTTTTTAATTTTGGATCGAGGGAGTGGACGATTTTTCGATGAGTTAACTTAAATTGGACGCCCTGTATATGAGTTATTTACAGACTCATTCGATTAATTCCACTTTTTGGATTTTTATTTTAAATTTTGGAATCGAGGAAGTGTACCATTTTTCGATGGATCAACTTAAATTGGATACCCTGTATGCGAGTCATTTACAGGCTCATTCGATTAATTCCACCTTTTGGATTTTTTTTTTTAATTTTGGGATCGAGACAGTGAAGTGATACTCTTAAAGCGAGATTTTAGGTTCTTTTTGAAATTCTTTTTACGGTGTAATTATGCACGTTCCTCGTTGGCTTTGTACACGTGTGTTTAGTTAATTTTAGTTAATTTAGTTAATTTTAATTCCACCTTTTGGATTTTTTTTTTAAATTTTGAAATCGAGGAAGTGGAGTGATAATCTGAAAGCGTGATTTTAGGTTCTTTTTGAAATTCTTTTTACGGTGTAATTATGCACGTTCCTCGTTGGCTTTGTACACGTGTGTTTAGTTAATTTTAGTTAATTTAATTAATTTTAATTCCACCTTTTGGATTTTTTTTTTTTGATTTTGAAATCGAGGAAATGGAGTGATAATCTGAAAGCGAGATTTTAGGTTCTTTTTGAAATTCTTTTTACGGTGTAATTATGCACGTTCCTCGTTGGCTTTGTACACCTGTGTTTAGTTAATTTTAGTTAATTTAATTAATTTTAATTCCACCTTTTGAATTTTTTTTTTTGATTTTGAAATCGAGGAAATGGAGTGATAATCTGAAAGCGAGATTTTAGGTTTTCTTTCAAGTTCTTTTTACGGTGTAATTATGCACGTTCCTCGTTGGCTTTGTACACGTGTGTTTAGTTAATTTTCAATAATATCTAGAAATTTTTGGAACTACGGAATATTCGAGGAACGTATTTAAATATGATTGGTGAAGTGTACAGTCTTGGTACTGATTGTGAGAAATAGAGAACGGCTGAGATGTCTTGAATATTTTGTTTAGCCAATCGTCTAGGGGTAGAGTCGAAATTAACAATAGATGAGATTGCAAAGGAGTTCCATGAGACGAATGGGACCATATGTTGTGAAAGGAATTGGGAGGTATCCAAGGTAGGAAAATAGGTGGATTGAGCAGTTAAAAGCCGGCTGCAAACAATAGTTGTACGTTGCTCCGTAATTTCAGGGCGAAATTTATATAGTTCTTGACTGAATTAATATACTTAATATAACCGAACCTCCAAGCAAAATTTCTATCTTCGAAAATTAAAAATAAAAATAATTAATTCATTTTTTGAATAAATTAATTAAATTAATTATTTATTAAATTAATAGTAATACGTCTGGAAATGGTTATAATTATAAATAATTTTGTAACACTGATTAATGGAATTTTAAAAAGTAAAGTTATTTAATTATTTATTAATTGAGAAGCTAATAATTTTGAAAAAAGTATCAATTATTATTTTGTATTTTATCTCAACAATTTTTCACAGTTCAGTGGAATTTGAAATAAAATTGTATACATTTAGAAATACATATAAAAATTTAATAATAATTCCAATGAGAGGAATAAATTGGAAATCCAGTGAATCGAATTAATGGTGCGACCATTCATGGCATGCAAAATAACAAAGGATGGGAAGAACAAAGTAAAAATAATTGTCCCTTCTTAACTAAATAATTGTCAAAAATTATTTCGCCATTTATGGTAACTTCATATCCATTCCCTATATGAATTTCGTCAAAACCAAGTTTTTCCTTCATCCTCACCCTTATTTTACATTCTCACCTAAAATCACCCTTATTGCATTTCAATTTGAAAAATACGAAGAATACAAAAATATCACAAAAATCAAAATACACTGTTCATCAATTCACAGTAATTCAAAAACTAATACGAAAATGAACACTTTGATACAAGTTCAAAAGATTGGTATTCTTTAATTGAGCCACTCACTGCACAAATTGATTAATTCCATAAAACAAAAAGTGGAGAAATGCAATGAAATGATGTATATTGTTTTTTTAAATTCTCTTTATAATTTAAATCGAAATAAATATCGCAGAATGCATAAATACAAATGTAACTTTCATCTAACGGTATATAAAATTTATAAGAAAAAATAGCCAAAAGATAATCGTTAGTAATGTTACCATTTTTATGTTACTGGAAGAGTTAATCCATTTGGCAAGTGAAAAAGTAATAAATTTAAATTTTACTAAATTTTACTTAAATTCTGATAAGACGACACTAAAAAATTCACCGTTATCATTCATGGCTTGCTAGTGCATTTGAGTTGCATTATTGCAACGATTTACATTAGAGTACGGAGTTAATCAAAGTGACCTCTAAAATAAATTATTTATTATTCAGTGGCCAAAAAATTTTTGTCGTTTAATGGTGTCAATCTTAATTATCAGGGAAAGTTATTATAAATATAAAAAGTTACGACTATACCAATTGCTTTGACACTTAAATTTCAGATCTTTCAAAAAGTGGAGTTAATCGATTTGTGCAGTGAACGGCTCAATTGTCAAAGCTCAACTCTGCCTACATAAAAATGTAGAAAATAAAAATTAAAACGAATTAAAAATTCCAAGCAACAACAACTCGAACAATGTCACAAACAACGCGTTCAACGTTGCAAAAATTCTCTTCGGAGCGAAATTCAAAACCCTTTCACGAGCTGAAATCTATACGAGAGATCTGCACTCTCGACTAATTCTCAGATAGCCAACTTTCCCGCGTCGCTATTCAAAAAGGTGACATTTTCGCGGGCGTTGAACACGAGTTTGAAACGCTTCGCGACGAAGCTTCGTTAGCGAAAAGCGAGAACCAAAAAACCTGGAAAGCAGCATCAGGCCTCTCCTCGTCCAGATTTGACGGGAAAAATGAGACTCTAGACGGGAGGAAAGCGAGAAAAACGAAAAGCGAAAGCGAGGAAGAGGAAACAAAGAGGGAAAATGGCGGCGGTATAGAAGTCGCGCGACTCCGAGTTCGCAATTATTCGCCGGAATGCAACCCTTTCCGGTGACCAACGGCACAAAGAACAAGTGGAGGAGGGATACGAGTGCCGGTGAATTCAATTACAATCCCTGAACGCTCATGGAAAGCGGATTCGCGATGAAGAAGCGGGAACAACCCCGAAAGACTCGGAGGATCGCGACTGTGAGGAGGCAGCGAACTTCCGCTCGTGATCCCTCGACGTAGCAAAAATCCCGGAAACTCGTTTCTATCTTGAACAAGTTTGTGGTAAACGGAGTTCGTTACACGGGAAATCGTTCCAGATCGGCTGTAGAATGGCAGCCAGGAAGAGGACAAGGTATCTGAAAATCCAGTGGCAGTGGTATTTTCTTCTCTTTTATTTTGTTTTTCAGGAGAAAAGGGAATCTTGCGAAGAGGATCAAGATATCTGGAAATCGAACAAGGGTATTATCCTTTTTGCTTTTCTGTTATGGTGACGTAGGAGGAGTTTCGATAAGATGGTTATAAATAGGAAAATTATTTTTTCTTTTTATTGGTCTTTTGTTCTTCCAGGGATTTAAAATAAAAATGGAATTATTTTATTCCTTTGTTTTCTCGATACCTGTGAAGGAGCAGGAAGTTTGAAAAGGAGATTGAAATATTTAAAAATCTAATAGGGACATTATTTCCTTTTTTCCTTCTTTGTTCTGGATAAAAGAAGGAATTTTAGAAAATCGATTGAGATGTTCGAAAGTCAAATAGGAAAATTATATTTTTTCCCTTTCTTTTTGATATTTGTTTTTGAAGAGAAGAAGGGATCTTACGAGAAGGATCGAGATTGAAATATTTAAAAATCGAATAGAAAAATTAATTCCTTTTTTCCTTCTTTGTTTTTTTAAAAAAAAGAAAGAATTTTAGATCGATTGAGATACTTGAAAATCGAATAGGAAAATTATATTTTTTTCCTTTCCTTTTGAAGAGAAAAAGGAATTTTACGAGAAGGATCGAAATTGAAATATTTAAAAATCGAATAGGAAAATTATTTCCTTTTTTCCTTCTTTGTTTCAGAAGAAAGAAGGAATATTAGAAGATCGATTGAGATATTCGAAAGTCAAATAGGAAAATTATATTTTTCCCCTTTCTTTTTGATATTTGTTTTTGAAGAGAAGAAGGGATCTTACGAGAAGGATCGAGATTGAAATATTTAAAAATCGAATAGAAAAATTAATTCCTTCTCTCCTTCTTTGTTTTTCAAAAAAAAAGAAAGAATTTTAGATCGATTGAGATATTTGAAAATAGAATAGGAAAATTATATTTTTTCCCTTTCTTTTTATTTTTCTTTTTGGAGAAGAGAAGGGATCTTATGAAAAGGATTAAAGTATTTTTCTCCCCCCTTTTTTTTAGTTTTTTAATTTTTTAATTTTTGAATACGAGGATTGATTTTATAAAGAAGATTCAGTATTAAAAATTGCAAAGGACAGTATTTCTTTTTAATTTTTCTGTTTCGGAGAAAGAGAAAGAATCTTAAGAGGTGGCTTAACGTACGTAAAAATCGAGCAGGAGGAATATTCATTTTTCTTTCCTTATTTCTGGGGATGCGGAGGAATGTAGAAATTGAATAGAATATTTTTGTTGCTTTCATCGTTTTTCGATGGTAAGAAATGAATCTCACGGGGAGGACTGAGGAATCTGAAAATTCTATAGGAATATTAATTTTTTCCTCTCTTTGTCGATTTTTTGTTTTTAGACAAGGGAAGCAGGATCGCGTGTGGTAAACCAAAACGGAGAGATTTATTTCTGGCTTTCGGATGTAGTACCCAAGACAAAGAAAACAAGAAATATTGACTCTCCAAGGAGGATTTACTGCACAGCTTTCCCTTTCATGGTATTCTCATAAATATGACATGATTTTATTCCACGCCTCTATCGGTGTCCCTTATGAAATTGTGGGTCTGATACGGGCAAGTGTCGTGAAATATGTTTAGTTCTGTTTTGTTCTTGAAGCTGAGAGAAATACTGGGTCAAATTTCAACGCAATTTTAATTAAATTTCATTAAAAAATTAGCAAAAAGGGAAAATTTTTATAAGTAAATTTATATATAATTTAATATTTTTATTAGGATTTTTAATTAATTGTTGTTTTTGTATATAATACGTAAGATAAAAAAGATTATTATTCAAAATAATTTCGAATAATACAAATGTGGTAATAAAAATGTTTTGAGTAATATTTTGCAAGATATATGAGATATTTGAAAATTACTATAGATTGGTATTATAGATGTTAATTATAGATGATTTGTATAAATATTACATATTATACACATTTTATATTATATTATATTTTATATTGTATATATGGTAAATATTGATATTTCACTGGAAATATTTTTTTAGAAATTATTTATTATTACGTTACACAATTATAATATTATATATATATTTATGCAAAAAAATTAACTCATCACGATATTAGTCCAAAATTTCAATAAAACTGAAATTTCTAATCAAAAACCTATTAGAATTGAAATGACTATAGCAATCCAATAATTTTTGACCCCTTTATTTAGACAAAAAAATTAGCTCATCAGGATATTAGTCGAAAATTTTTTAATTTAATACTAACATATAAGAATTCTTTAGACACTATTCTATATTTAATCTACATTATTTAATATCACGTTTACCTACTATTTTTAATATTTGCAAAATTTATGCGACGATTAACTCACGATCCTTAATTCAAGATCATAGCAATTAATTCCATCAATCGACAGGACCAATCACCGATTTCTCCACGATCAATTTATTTAACCATGGATTTTCCCAAGGTTTAATTTCCTTGATCAGCGATTGCCAATTAATTTCACCACTAGACCGAAGCAGGAGCCAATTTTTCGATTACTTTCTCTCATCAACCATTAACGATCAATTCCCTCAATCGATCAAATCCATTGCCAAGTTCCCCACGATCAATTTCCTGGATCTCAACCATTAAGCAATCGATCAAAATAAAAATTTTAACTCCAACCTTAAACCACCTCTATTAAACCACGAAACATAAAAATCACACATAAAACACTCAAACCAACCTCACAATAATATATTATTTAAACAAATTAATTTTCCTAGATAATTATATCTATATACCTACATCCCTATATTTTGCAACAAACAATATCTAACCCCTTCGATCCTCGAGATATTCCAAAAAATTTGCTTTCAACCCCATTTGGGGTTGATTTCACCCCTTCGACATAAACGATGACTGATAAAAAAAAAATACCTGTCAAATATTGTAGAGACTATGGTATGATAAATAATAGAACTATTTATTAAATAACAAAGAATGGATTAACAATGTGTGGTGACGATTAAGCTTACGAATTTAGATCAACTACTATAACTTAAGACTATAACACAATTACAACTCAGCCTTTGTGTTGTTACAACACAACTAAAATACAACTAAGCAACTAACAACTAATAATTCCTCTTTACACGACTCTGTTCTGATCACTCCTAAGACTTCTTCCAAAAAGCTAACTCTTCACTAACCACTTCTGCCTTCTTTTATATCTTCCCCAAAAGCCTCCCCCAACAAGACAAAATATGGTCATGCTAAGAGCCTGACGCATCGCCGGGGTTTTCCTGACCGACCTGGTCCTCGAACCCTCGGTGACTTTCTAAGCTAAAGTTACCTATACACGAAGTGGAAATCCTGCGATGCTACATTATTATTATTTTTTATGTTTTCACATTATGCGATTCCTTTATTAGTAAAAAAATATACCAATTTTGTTTCATTTAAAACGCAATGAAATTTCTATGCAACATGGGTCTATTTTATTATCTGGAATCCTCAAAGAGTATCTCAAAGAGTTGAGAGTACAATCGCGTTTATGCGTGTACTCGAAGCTGTATAGCAATTAGCACTCGCGATCATGAACACCTCGGACTTTCTAAGTTCCAGGGCCAAGTCGGTCGGAAAAACCTCGGTGATGCGTCAGGCCCTTAGCATGACCGTATTTGGTCATGTTGGGGCAGGCTTTTGGGGAATATATAAGGAAGGCAAAAGTGGATAGCGGACAGTTTTTGTGGACAGTTCTGGGGTAGTCTTTAGGGATAGTTCTTGCGTAGAGTTTTTAGGAAGAGTGATTAGAAGAGAGTTGTATTTTAGTTGTAACGAGTCGAGTTGTAATTATGTTGTTAAGTTGTAGCTGTAGTTGATATATCTATATTCGTAGGCTTTATCGTCACCACCTATTGTATTATTATTTTATTACTAATAAATAGTTAGTATTATTTAACCACCACCCATGTCTCTACATATATATATTAATAATACATTAACCCTTTGCGCTCGAGAGGTGCCTCTCAGTCGCCATTTAATCAGATTCTAAAGATGGACGCTAATTAATATATCAAATTCGCAATTACTCAACGATGCTTGGAATATCGAAGCAAAATAATTCTACGTCTTAATTTGCATACGATTTCTTATTCACCGTTTTAGAAATATCGTCGACTTTATGGCGGAAAGTCTTCGAATTACTATTTTCTTGTAAGGAAATAATTGCCGAGTGCAAAGGGTTAATATAATTATGATTTGTCGTATTTAGACGGCATCAGCCGCTGTAAATCGATAAATGACTGCCGTATATATACGTCACTCGTCGCGAAAGGGTTAACACTGATCCTGTGCCTGACCTCACCAAAGGAAGAGTTAAAATTTGTCGGACAGAGTAATTGGAAAATGGAATAAATAAACGAAGTCACGTAAAAATTTGCAGCTTCGTATATTTCTTTCTTTCGTAAAAATGAAAGGCACCATAAGTATCAATGTTCTGCCCATTATTGAATACAATTATATCGAAAATAGCATTAGGAGCTCTCAAAATGTCGACTAATTGCATCGTTGTTTCTTTATACTGCTGCACTTAGTCAATATTTTTATCACTCTTTATTACACCTATTAATTATAGTTCTCGCTACTATCCTTTTCACTCGGGTTCGGCATTGTCGTACCATTATTAATAATCATAATAATAGTAATAATAACATTGCTGGTATCATCGTCGGCGCAATTGCGTTACGTCCACGTAAGAGCCATACTTGTTCCAAAATAATTGTTACTGTTGACAAAGGAGTGATTTCTCATAAGGGAACCATATTTCGTTTCATCTGTGCGATTATTCCAACGTAATTCCAATTCTGAGAATACATTAATACTTTATGCAGGAAAATCAAACAAATTCTTTCGTCTTTTGAAAATTAAAGCAATCGATGAAATTATAGATCTCCCAATACCTAGCATTCCTACATAAGTTGTTGAAACGAAAAGTACACTCCTATCTTAATCCCAGTGTCAACACGATTTCGATTTTACGTAAAGTTTCCTTCGTGTCGTGTCAGGGTTAAATAAACGCAGATAATCATTAATGACAGAGAATTTAATAGCAGTATAATTGCCAAATATGAAATATCAAGTAAATTGAGTAAAATGGTAATTTATATTTTGCGTTACACGATGTGTTTATGAATTAATTTAATAAATTACCATATGAATTTATTTTTATTATTTATTGCCTTTTTACTTCTTCTTTTGCATGACTATATTTTGTCATGTTGAGGGAGGTTTGCTTAATCGTCACCACATTGTATTATTATTATTATTATTATTATTATTATTATTATTATTATTAGTACTAATAAATAGTTCTATTATATTTATCCACCACCAACCATAGTCTCTAGAAATATTTTCTTCAAAACTATCTCTCACCGAAATTTCGCCAAAATCGGCGTTTCCGGATCGAGTATGGTCCCTTGTCAGACTGTGAAAAGAATATCCGGCAAGAAGCAACAGCAAAGAGGAATGGAAGAAAAGGACAATGCATTAACGAAGACCCGCGCGAAGCAAGTGAATTTTCGCGGGAATGAAAAAGAAAATTACGCTGCTGATAATCGATGTAACAGCGAAAAGGAAAAAGAGGAAGATGGCAGAGATAGAGGAAGCGAGGAGAGGACCATTCATTTCTTGCGGGACAATTTAGTTTTAGCGGTTCCATTATACACGGTCTTTCAACCGGGCATGTTTCAGGAAAATAATTTCAACTACGGAGGAGAGAGAGAGAGAGAGAGTAAGAGAGACAAGGTTATCGACGGTTGCGTATTCGCAAATGAAGACGGATGAAATGCTGACAGGCCCGAGGCATTATTCCGTAGAAATAATCCGGCGATCGAAGTTACCAACCGAATGCAGCCATCCGTTTGAAAGAGAGAAGACATTTGCATCGCCTACAGGGACCATCGAACAATCGACGCGATGGGGAGGAAAAGAGACATTGCGAATAAATTTCTTCGACGAACCGTGCAGACTCGACGTGGTTCCTCTATTTTTAATGAGGTACCCCGATCGATAGTGTTGGCAGATAATTTTGGGGAAACATCGGCGATCCTGAACAGCGAAGTCACTCTAATGGACGTTTATCTGTGAGATGTTTAGATGTCTGGCAGGAGAAAGATGAGATTCTTGTTAGTTTCTTGGAATTTAGTTGGAATTTAGAGGGAGTGATTTTTGTTTTTATTTAAAGATTGGGAATTGTGATCTGCGGAGGTTCATTATTTAATGAGCACTCTAAGCAGAGGATTCACGCTAAACGAAGGCGATGTCTGGACATTTGGGATGATAAAAATTAAATTTTTGTTAGTTCTTGGAAATTCAGATGGAATTTAAAAGGATTGGTTTCTGTTTACATTTAAAAATGTGAAATTGTGATTTGCAGAGGTTCATTATTTAGCGTGCACTCTGAATAGCGAATTCACAGTAATTCTATGGGATATTTAGCCATTTGGGGTGAGAAAGATGAGGTTTTTGCTGCGTTCTGAGAATTCAGGTGGAATTTAGAAAGATTAGTTTTCTATTATATTTGAAAATATGAAATTGTGATTATGAAGGTTTATTATTTAATGAGCACTCTGAGCAGTGGATTCATATTAATTGAAAGGGATGTTTGGATATTTAAAATGGAAAAAATGAGATTCCTGTTAGTTTTTGGAAATTCAGATGGAATTTAAAAGAATTGGTTTCTGTTTGCATTTAAAAATGTGATATTGTGATTTGTAGAGATTCATTATTTAATGAGCACTCTGAACAGTGAATTCGCACTAATTTCAAATGATATTCAGCCACTTGGGGTGAAAAATAATCAGATTACTATTAAATTTGGAGAATTTTGTTAGGATTTAAAGATATTGGTTATTGGTTTTGGCACAAATTGTAAGGGATGTTTAGCCATTTGGTATGAGAAAGATGAGATTCTTATTACATTTTGAGAATACTGTTGATTGTTATTAGATTTTGAGAATTCTAAATATTTATGGCAGACTGATTGGTTTATATTTTATTTTAGCTTCCATGTATAAAACAAAATGTCGAAGATCATGCAGAGAGAATTACCATAGAAGGGTTATGGAATACATTTACTGTACACGAAGATAAGGAAATTGTTTGTCACGAAAATATAATCAGAGTTTTAACCAACGTGCAATTAAATCGACCTGCGTCACACGTTTCCACGCGGAATTGAATATTCCACGTGCGTTTCATGCACTAGGAGTTTCAGTACCACCTTTGACCTATGCGACTATTTTTCAGTTTAATACCTTTCATGATGTGCATATTCAATAACTACAGTTTCGTGTTTTATCGAAAGCATAATGTGTTAATAGTAAATTAGGTAATAATTATGAAACGTCACTGATAAAATTCAATTCAATTTTCTGAAGCAAAACACTTTGATAATAAAATAATTAACAAGTGAAATATTAATTACAATCAATTAATATTAATTTCGATATTAGTATTTAATTATTAAAAATCACTAAAAAATTTCGCAAATTAATTTTCCACACAAAACCTCCGAAACTATAAAATTTTTCATGGTAACATGGGCCCTGAACATAACATACGAATAAAATTACAAAAATATTAGTAAATACTTGTCAAAATATTATTTAAAAAATCCCATAAATAATTTTTCGATTTAAACGAAATTTAGCTGCACAAAACACTTCTCAAAATACTATCAGTGACACTATTTTCATAGAATCAATCATGGCTTCCATCAACGCCTACCATTACCCGTATAATTACATCGCGTGATTACAGCACGTTAATAATACGCCATCATTTACGCTTATTAGCAATAAACAGAGCCTGCATAATTTCGATTCCGAGCAAACTATCGACATTCCAGCTTACATTTCGACATCAGCTCTCCATCATGCAGTCGCCAATCCACTTGTAAATCGAAACAACAATCTGCACTTAAACTTTGCCGAACCTCCCGCAGCAACTGGCGTTTCGCAACGGGACGTAATGGGGAAAAATAATTCAAAATCGCGACATTCTCGTACGAATACCTCGACAATCTATCCGGCACCTCCCTTTAATCAAGAAGTCTCGCAGTCTATATCAAATCGTAGGAAGGAAGCACGTAACAAACGCGACGATGAACTTTGAACTTTGCAACGAGGAATTGGTAACAACGCGTGCTCGACGAAAGAAACCCTTTGAAGAACATCGTCGAAGGGTCTTCCTGACGATGTGAAGGAAGAAAAACGGCGCACAACCCACATACCTGTAAATTAGGTCGTTATTTCATAACCGAGGGATCGATGAGAACCATTGAAAGGGACGTACCAATAATCGTGAATGCGATAGGGTGGTTATAGACAAAGTTATTAGACGAATAATAAGAAACGCAGGAATAGTAATTAATTAATTAAAAAAAAGAGAGAGAGAGAAAATTGAAAATGTTTTATTCAATAAGTAGTGGTGATTGTATTTACTAGAAAATAGGGTGGGTTTGTGGGATTTAAATGGGAAGCATGAGAAACTTTGCGAGAACTGTGTTCCACGCACATATTCACAATGTAAAATATGGTAATTAATTTTAAAATAAAAAAGAAAAAGAATATCGATAATTTCTTAATTTACGAACGATATTGTGATAAATAACGGATTCGAGAGATTTAAATGAAACGAGAATCTTCATGAAAATTGTGTTCCATGTATATATATCCACGATGTAAAATTTGGTAATTAATTCCAAAATCAAAACAATAAAATTAGTAATTTTTTAATTAAAAAATAACGCTTACTTGATAAATAGTATTAATTGGAATGATTTAGATGACATGACAAATTTCGTGGAAACTGTGTTCCACGCACATATTCATGATCTAAAATTTTTGTAATTAATTCCAAAATCAATAAAATAAGATTGGTAATTATTTAATTTTATTTAATTCTAATATTAATCAAAAAACAGTATGGATTTGAGGTATTTAAATGACAAGACAAGCTTCCTGATAAATGTGTTCCATGCACATATCCAGGATTTAAAATTTGGTAATTAATTCGAAAATCAAAAAAATAAAATTGGTAACTTTTTAATTAACAAATGATGCTTCCTTGATAAATAGTATGAACTGGAGTGATTTAAATGACATGACAAATTTCGTGGAAACTGTGTTTCACACGAATATTCACAATCTAAAATTTAGTAATTAATTCCGAAATTAAAAAAATAATATTGGTAATTATTTAGTTTACAAATACTGCTTCGAAGAACAGCACAGTTTCGAGGTATTTAAATGACAAGACAAGCTTTCCTATAAATGTGTTCCATGCACATATTCACGTTCTAAAATTTGGCAATTAATTCTGACATAATAAAAAGGAGGAATTGGTAATTTCCTAATTTACAAATGATGCTTCTCCGATAAACAGCACAGATCTAGACGATTTAAATGGAACGAGGACCCTCGTGAAAAATATGTTCCATGCATACAGTCACGGTGTAAAATTAGCTTTAATTAAGTGGCTGAGAATACAGGTAATTTAGGATTTAATGGAAGAAAGTTTGAAGTGAGATGAGCCTGTACTTGATAAGCGTTTGCTTGGATCCCCTAACTGGATAGCCTGGGTGGCATAAATTCTTGCCGGCTATGTGGGTCTTCGGAACAGCACGTGCGCGCAAAATACAACACGTAAATAAGTGTAAACGAAGTACACGAATACAGATTTGCGATATCCTATAAAAAGACCACGGAAAATTCTTAATAATATTTTTGAAGTATTTTAGACGTATTTACAACGCAAATATTTTCCAGCCAATTATTCGAAAGAAGATTAAAGATAAACGAAAATAATTATGGAAGAAATACGAGACGCTTTAGAATAATATTCTTCAAATTTTTCAAGAAAAATAATACAGGGTGTCCCCAAATAACGTATACACACTTTAATATCCTATTCTTTCTAATTTATATTAATTTATTATAATACAAATATAATTTATTTATAATCACGCAAGGTGTTTATACATTTTCTTGGGACACCCTGTATTTTCTAATAATCTAAACAAACTGTAGTAATTAATAAATAAAGAAATTTCACATAAGTATATAATAATTTAATCTTTCAAGAACGACGTACGATTTTTAATTTTTATTCGCGATTATGTCATCTAATTTGCAAAATTAGACAATATTTGTATCTAATCACAGCATATGTCGTCCACGATATGTTAATATATTAACTCTTTGCATTTGAGAGAGAATTCTCAGTCGTCACACGTTTCATGTCGAAATTCAAACAACGAGTGAGAAATAATATTACTATTACACGAAGCAGCATAAAACTGTATAAAATAATAAAATAAAACAATTCGAATTTTATATTATTCTCCAAAATGTTACTGTCTGTATAGAAAAGCTTTGAATTAAAAAAATTCATCAAATACAAAATCGATAAATTGTTTCCATAAAATACAGAACTCTTACTATACCATACTCACAGTCTGAATTTTAGAAGAACACCTAAAATAAATTTTTTAAAACTGCAAATATTTTAGATACGATAATCCCTCATACTTCCATTTACTTAAATCAAAATCGACCTAACTAAACTATATTCTTCCTGAGAAATTTATGAGTCATTTATAAGCGAAGGAAAATTTGTAACTCTAAAAGTGCAAATAAATTTTCGCAAAATAATACAAAAATTATTTCTTCCACTTTGTCAATTTTATATCCTAAATAGATCATTATAGTGTCACTTTCAAGAAATTAGGATTCGATACTTAAACCATAATTGTGCCTAATCGCTACGTTCAAACACCCAATGAGCCACGGATTCGAGGGAGTTTAAAATTTTTCGAAAATTTCGAAATCACGAGGATTGTTTTACGAACGTGATCGCGTAATTCCTCGTTTCACCCGACACCTTCGACCGGCTTTCCTGCGGACGAGATCTTCACGAGTACTCGCACTGAACTGTATGCGTCCTATGTTGGACCGAGTCGTCACTGAGAACCATCTATGTACCCGCGAGCACGCCGACTTTCGCGAGGCCGGGCTCGAACTGCGAGATACCGCGGATAGGGTTGCTCGCCGCGTGGATCCTAGATGAATACTGAGGCACGTCAACGGGCATCTAACCCCCTTCTACGTGAGCCTCATCCCTCTTCCGACCGGTCCCCACTCCCCACCTTCATCAAACGCGCATCCACCCACGCAACTGTTGCGCCCCCGCCTATTAGCGATCATCCCTTAGCGCTTCGCGACTGCTCGACCACCCCGTGATGGACTTGCGAGCGCGTGGCGATGATCTAGACCACGTGGTCCATCGATCGGGATCGCGCGGAGTGCCCGGTTTAGAGCCTGTAGTCGGGATTGAGATAACGGAACTTAATTTTGTAATATAGTGACTGTAATTATTATTAACACTAGAACTATCGATCTTTAATGAGCATCAAAATATAACGTGGACCGATTATAGTAATTTCAGCGGTACTATGAATACGAGTGAATATATTGATTACAGTTCTTCCTGAATATGAGTTGATACTAATTTTATTCTTAAAGCTGGTGTGTGTGTTCGGTGATTGCAAACAGGAAAATTCGGGACCAGTCATTTTGACTGGGTTGGTAGTTCTAGTGTTAAGATAGCAGTGCACGATGAAAGGGACTGGGTGAACGGTGATGGGTGTATGTGTGTGTAAAAAGGGAAAACAATTTGAAATAAATCTTTTAATGATTTTCTTTGACTCTTTGCTACCATGTTTGATAGAATACTGCTTTTTCGAGAGGGATGTCTCTGTTTTATATAATTTTTTCAGTAAAACTTCACTCACCCTTTCGGTCGCTGGTCAGAACTCTTACTATACCATACTCACAGTCTGAATTTTAGAAGAACACCTAAAATAAATTTTTTAAAACTGCAAATATTTTAGATACGATAATCCCTCATACTTCCATTTACTTAAATCAAAATCGACCTAACTAAACTATATTCTTCCTGAGAAATTTATGAGTCATTTATAAGCGAAGGAAAATTTGTAACTCTAAAAGTGCAAATAAATTTTCGCAAAATAATACAAAAATTATTTCTTCCACTTTGTCAATTTTATATCCTAAATAGATCATTATAGTGTCACTTTCAAGAAATTAGGATTCGATACTTAAACCATAATTGTGCCTAATCGCTACGTTCAAACACCCAATGAGCCACGGATTCGAGGGAGTTTAAAATTTTTCGAAAATTTCGAAATCACGAGGATTGTTTTACGAACGTGATCGCGTAATTCCTCGTTTCACCCGACACCTTCGACCGGCTTTCCTGCGGACGAGATCTTCACGAGTACTCGCACTGAACTGTATGCGTCCTATGTTGGACCGAGTCGTCACTGAGAACCATCTATGTACCCGCGAGCACGCCGACTTTCGCGAGGCCGGGCTCGAACTGCGAGATACCGCGGATAGGGTTGCTCGCCGCGTGGATCCTAGATGAATACTGAGGCACGTCAACGGGCATCTAACCCCCTTCTACGTGAGCCTCATCCCTCTTCCGACCGGTCCCCACTCCCCACCTTCATCAAACGCGCATCCACCCACGCAACTGTTGCGCCCCCGCCTATTAGCGATCATCCCTTAGCGCTTCGCGACTGCTCGACCACCCCGTGATGGACTTGCGAGCGCGTGGCGATGATCTAGACCACGTGGTCCATCGATCGGGATCGCGCGGAGTGCCCGGTTTAGAGCCTGTAGTCGGGATTGAGATAACGGAACTTAATTTTGTAATATAGTGACTGTAATTATTATTAACACTAGAACTATCGATCTTTAATGAGCATCAAAATATAACGTGGACCGATTATAGTAATTTCAGCGGTACTATGAATACGAGTGAATATATTGATTACAGTTCTTCCTGAATATGAGTTGATACTAATTTTATTCTTAAAGCTGGTGTGTGTGTTCGGTGATTGCAAACAGGAAAATTCGGGACCAGTCATTTTGACTGGGTTGGTAGTTCTAGTGTTAAGATAGCAGTGCACGATGAAAGGGACTGGGTGAACGGTGATGGGTGTATGTGTGTGTAAAAAGGGAAAACAATTTGAAATAAATCTTTTAATGATTTTCTTTGACTCTTTGCTACCATGTTTGATAGAATACTGCTTTTTCGAGAGGGATGTCTCTGTTTTATATAATTTTTTCAGTAAAACTTCACTCACCCTTTCGGTCGCTGGAAATATTGCAGACCCATCGTATTTATTAGTTCTTCATTATTAGTTATTATTTCTGACCTCTGAGTGTTGAGTTTTGAGTCCTGAGTCCTGAGTCCTGATTTCGAAGTTCCGAGATCTAAGTTCTGAGTTCTGAGTTAAGAGTATTGAGTTCTGAGTTCTGAGTGTTGAGTTTTGAGTTCTGAGTTTTGAAACCTAAATTCTAAAATTTGAATTTTGAGATCCGAGTTCTGTGAAATATTGCAGACCCATCGTATTTATTAGTTCTTCATTATTAGTTATTATTTCTGACCTCTGAATATTGAGTTCTGAAATTCGAATTTTAAGATCCCAGTTCTGAGTTCTGAGTTTTGAAACCTAAATTCTAAAATTTGAATTTTGAGATCCGAGTTCTGAATTCTTAGTTCTCAGTTTTGAATCCTGAGTCCTGAATTTGGAGTTCTGAGTTTTGATTGAGCTATGATCCCTGGGTTCTGAATTCGGAGTTCTGAGGTCTAAGTTTTGAGTTCTGAATTAAGAGTACTGAGTACTAACTTCTGAGTTTTGAAACCTAAGTTGTAACATTTGAATTTTGAGATCCGAGTTCTGAATTCTTAGTTCTCAGTTTTGAATCCTGAGTCCAGAATTTGGAGTTCTGACTTTCTGTGTTTCGAGTTCCGAGTTATTATTCCTTGACGAACGTCTTTCCCGAAGGCCTGGCTTTCATCTTGTCCACTAGGTTTCCTCTCTTCCCTTACTTTCTTTTTCAAAATTTAACACTATTTCCAATAGTTTATAATATACTAAAATAAGTCACAACAGCTTATATCAATCGAGTGTTTACTTAATCTTTCTCAATCCTTTAAACGCGCCAAACTGCTCTGCTCCCTTAATATTCACCCTTACTCACACCTCCATTCATTACGCTGTTCTAATTATTATTACCCACAGTATATTTAACCAGTAAATACAGGTCATTAACTCCAGTGTCAAACTATCTCAGTTTCACTAAATAGCAAAAGGGGTAAGGCGCCAAACATCTAAAAACGCCAGAGGCTTCCTCCCAGGGAGCCTCGACGCGATAGCCGGAGAAATTAATTATTACTCGTTTCCTTATAACGATACGCACGCGAGAAACTAGCTGTTATTCGCGAAGGAATAATTGGCAGGGCAAGACAAACGAGTTACCGATTCCAGCCAAGCAGACTTCCCGGCTAATTAGCTTCCCTCGCACGATCTTCGAGCAGTGCCAGATATTATTTTCCACCCCCGAGGCTCGTACCCTCGTTCAGGCGTCATTTGCGGATTTAGCCGCGGACAGGTCTGGATTCCGCTTTGGTTCGTTAAATCTGGGTTAAGCGTTTGCATGGCGGAAGTTCGGACTCGATTCGCACTGTCGTCATCGCGCGGAATCGCGAGGAACGCGCGCGCTCGCAGCCATCGAGAAGAAGCCGTCGCGACCGGATTCGTTTCGAATAGCGGCCGCGTTCCTCATTACCAGGCTGACAAGTAACGATGCAAACAGTTATAAAGGGGATGGGCGCAGTTATGCATCGCGGAGCGTCGCGAAACTCGCGGCATTGTCGACGGAAACAGTGGCAAACGCGTCGCAACCAGCGCGAACATTGTCCGGGGCTTAATTGCTCGGAGATTCCTTGGTGAACGGGGGAAATAATTTTTTTTTCTTCTGTTTCTTCGACGACAAAAGATCGCGTTTGGTGTGTGGGTGCACGCGGAGTGTGTGCGAGGGTAGCGAGATTCGTGCGGTTCATGGGATTGTGTGTTAAAGGTTGGGTTTGGGTAGAGCGATAATATTGGATGAATTGAGAGTTCGATATAATTGATTTGGTAATTTGTACAGATGGAGTGAGTAACGCGTGTATATGTGCGCAGAAATTGTAGGGGTAGTTTGGGAATTCTTAGGTGATTCTGAAATTCGGGGCTTGGCAATGATTGAGGGGTGAAATATAATAGGATGTTTAAGAAGAGTGGTAACAGGGGGTAGTTTGAGAATTTTTAATAATTTCAGAAATTTGGAGGTTTACAGTGATTGAGGGACAAATATGTATATTTGTAGGGGTAGTTTGAGAATTTTTAGTAATCCTAGAAATTCATACGTTTACAGTGCTCATAGAGCAAATATGTGCATTCATAGAGATAATTATAAAGCCAGATAGATATGAATTATTTATATACAGTGGCAATTAGGGATAATCTGAAAATTTTGAATAATTTCACTAATTCGTAAGTCCGTACCGACTAAATAATAAATATATGCACTTGTAGGGGTAGTTTAGAAATTTTTAAGTGTTTTAAAAATTCTAAGGCTGACAACGATTAAAGGATAAAATAATATACTTACATGTAGTGATCATAAGGAGTTGTTTGTGAATTATTAATAGTTTAAAACAGGTTTCCAAAGATTAAAGGAAAAATGTGTGTACTTATCATTTAATAAAGAGAAGTATGAGAATTTAATGTAGGTTCAAAAATATTTAGATTTGCAGTGACCAAATACAGATGATAAAAGAAGAATTTTTTTTATGGAATACTAATCAGGGTTAGTTTGAGAATTGAGAATCATTTGAGAAAATCGTAGACTTACAGAAACTGAATAACGTTATTATTATTATTATTATTATTATTATTATTATTGTTGTTATTATTACGATAAATGCAATAAATAATATAATATATTTTCTGTTCCATAATTTCGTTAACTTATGTTATTTTTAATACCCAATTACTCCACGTTTCTTAATACAGCTTTTCTCGTTATATATTAGAGATGATTTATTCATTGTATTCGGTATCACATTACTCGTTAATTATATCTAAACCACAGAAATTAATTTACACCACAAAATATAAATTATCCACCAATACCGGGAAATTCGCCCTGTTCGCCAGGGTTCGTCAAACAAACAGCATATTAATCGCGTTAAAATTTAATCGGCGAACAACGCTTGTACTTCGTACCAACACAGCCATTCCAAACGAAGCTGAAGTAAGATAAAACAGCAAAACAGCGGTGAAAGCGAAGAGATTTATTCACCGACAATAACGAATTTAATTAACCAAACAGAATTACAATAAGACCGTAATTAACTACAGAGAAGAATAATTAATAAGATAACAGAGACGACTTTGGGATCCCAATTTACTTCACCAGTTGAATTTAACAAAGCAAGCCATTGTATTCTTGTACAATTGATCGTTTCTCTCGCGAAGTACAGTGCAACTGGGAAAAAACAGGAAACGAAGTAACCGAAGAGAGATAAACAAACTCACGAATGTTAGTGGTGAATGAAATATCAGTAACAATAAGAGCAATTCTTTATTTAATTACAAGAAAAATGATCGAACACAAATATTAAGTATAAATCTAATTAATTTCTCGCAATCACATGCTCATACCTATTTTCTGTATTACAACTCACAACTGATTACTGCAGAATTAAAATGTACCTATAATTTATGAAAAGTTTATAAATTATTTCACCGATTGTTAATAACAAATTAACACTTTAATGGTTGCACGTTTACGCAGTGAAACGTTGCCAGGGGCCGGCAACATTTTTGAAGAATTAATTTGAAAAAACTAATATTTATTAATTTAAAAAGAAGTATTTAAAATTCACGAAATAACACAACATGTGCGAACATACGCACAGAACAAAAAACATTAACAATTTAACAACAAATTTAATATTTCGTCTTTGTGTGATCGTTATTAATTATTAATCGACGGTAACATCACACGCATGTCGTGTGAGCGGCCATTAAAGTGTTAATATTATTAACAGTAAATTATTCGCAATGTACATTTATAATAAAAGTGAAAAAGTTAGTAAATTATTGGTTATTACTTGTACTCGTAATATACGTATGTAAAAATGTACATATAATTTGTCAAAAAGTATATAAACTATTAAACATATTGTTAATAACAAATAAATATTGTTATTAACAAATTGTTCGCAATGTATATTTATAGTAAAAGTGAAAAAATTAATAAATTATTGGCTATGAGAACGGAAAATTAATAATTAATATGGTCCGCAAAGTTTGAAAATTTTCGATAGGGATGGGAAGCCGGCCGATCGGAGGCTATATAAAGGGCGACGCGAGGCAGCGGAACTCAGTTGTCGGTTCGACTTCGGAAGTGTAACATCTAAATTTTTCTGTGCGCGGAAGGGGTGGGGATCCGAATTGAGGTTGGGGCTGGCTACCCCATCCTCACCTCACCCCATTAAACAATTTAATTATTATTTCTTTTTGTTTTCAGATATTAATTTTTTTTTTCAGGTTTTAATTATTTTTTATTTTTTCAGCTTTTAATTAATTTTTTCCCTTTCCAGATTTTATTTCTTCGTTTCTATTTATTTTTATTTGTCCATTCGAATATTTCGTATAATATTCGAATGTCTCATCGTTGGGTTGCTTATCTCTCATCGTTGGTTCTCATCGTTGGTTTTAGGCCAGTTTTTCTTCAGGGTTCTAATTATATTTTTTTTCTTTCAGATTTTAAATATTTTTCTTCTTCCAGATTTTATTTCTATGTGAATATTCCAATATTTCATATAATATTCGAATTTTTCGTCGTTGGTTTGTTTGTCTCATCGGTGGTTTGCTCCTTCCACTTGGTTAACCTTCATGGTCCATTCGTTCGTTTTCTTTCCTCGTACTAATCCGTTTCCTTTCAGGTTTATATTAACAATAATATATTCTGTTTTAGCTTTTAGATTTTACCAGATTCTCAAGTTTCCTCAAGGTTTCATTTGAGACGACGCGGAATGCGTGCGTTTAGATCTAAGTAGATCTAAGTAATCGTAAGATAGATTCATAGACTAAGTATCATGTGCGCGCTATCTGTACAAAGGTAACCTACCTAACTTGCAGCGAAATTTATAAATTCTCTATTATTTTCTTATCCCCCCAGTTTACCAAATAGAACATAATCGTTCTCGCGATAATCGCGATCGTTTTTAAGTACCAACTAGCCTACGCGATGTGCTCTTGTGTACTGGATAAGTACATGCTTCGTAAGTCATCCTCACGACTCGTCTCCGACACTCATTTCCAGTCACTGTCAATCTCGTCATGCATCGGGTTCCAGGGTGACCCCCTCGAATCGGTGCGTCTTCTGACCTCGACGGGGCGGTCCGCTGCCTAAGTCGTACGCGACTTGGGCTCGGGCACATGCTGGCTGACGGACTAGTACCATCTACGGTTAGACCACAGGGATGATTAAGTTCTACCCCGTGTGGCTGGGATGCGAAGTGTCTGTCTTGGCCGGCAACCGCCCAGCAGGGCCCTCGCGTTGACACTAGAAGTTTCATTGGTTCAGGGACTATCCTTGGTCCACGTGTAAGTCTTGGCGAGTGCGACAGTGACTGGAATCGAGCTAGGCCCGATCGGGAGGGTGCCGAGGTATGAAGTTATCCCTGTACACGGGAGTACATCGCCTAGGCTAGTCGGTCTTTCGAATAATCGCGATCTCGTTCGGGCGCGTCGCGATTTTCTATTTGCTCGCGTGTTTGATATTTCATTCCCTAATTTTATGGGAACTTGAAAATATTTTAGCGTTGCGACAGTAGAGTTTCAGTATACCGAACCGAAACCCCTTTTGTAAGACACGAAATATAATAAAGTGTCAGTAGAGTCATTTTAACTTAATTCGCTCCAAGTTAGATTAGGATACCTTTGATACAGATAGCGCCAGCAGGCTGCGCCACTAGGGCGCATGTCGGGTCTCGATGCGTAGCCACCTCCTCGTGGTGAGACCTGGTAATTGGTATCGTTTCCCAAAGAACAATCTTTGAGAAACGATACCAAGCTAAGAGCTACTCGCCAAAGTTGAAGTATTAGTTATAAACTAGATATATGTTAATTATAGGTTATATATTAGTCAGTAACTTTAAGATATTTATTTATCTATTGCAAGTTTGCAAAGTTCCTTTCGAACTTTATCAATTTTCCGAAATTATATAGCAAAACGAGACCTTTTTTTCCCTTTTTTGATGAAATTGTACTTTTGATTGGAACTTTATGCTGATTTATTATGAGATGTAATATATGGAGATGAAGGAATTGCTATGATTTTATACGTGTGTCGTCCATAGACATCAATCCATAAAATATTTTAATAAATTCAAATATTATATATAGAAACTTGGTCGAATTCTATGGCACTGAGATTTTAGAAAATTCAAGAAATGGACAGGAAGGTGGACCACAATGACACACTCGTGCTGGTCACAATTAATTTCTAAGGACTCTGTTTTGGTCGTCAAGGGCCCTGCTTTTATGCTTTTCTTAACCTACGCTTTAGCTCCCCGTAGGGACCACGCAACTTAATTTTGTTACCCAAAATAACTTTTCCATTTGCTTCTAGAAAATATTGATCGGTTTATAATTTCTTTTCGTTGACAATGGCCGATTCGCGATTTCTTTTCGATATGGTATCCTACGGTATATATATTTATCTAATAATAAATTAACTGCGATGGAGTATGCGAGTAACGATAAAGGTAGGAATTATTACAACTTATCACAATGCTCAACCTATACTTCTGCAGCAACATAGCAGCATAGGGTAAAGCGAAGTCTCGACACTATCCTGCTAATTAATTTACATTTATCAGAGCTGTCTCGTGTAATTCGTAACCACTTTCGTAATAATTTATGTAAAAATGTACCACTGAAGTTATTAAAACACTGTCGGAACGGTTCTTTTGTTCTTCAGAGAAAGAAACGCTGAAAACGAGAAGTCCTCGAAGGGTTTCCTTGCTTTCGGCTTAAAGATCTTTCATTAAGACAGTTTCTGCCTTTAATTAAAAATGTTTATTCTTAAGTTCAAATTGAATAAAATATTAATCGCTGTAAGTAAGATTATGACACAAAAATTTAATTGAAGTTAAAAATAAATAAATAAACTGTATTTGTAAGTATGAAAAATAAATTATACTTATTTCAATAAATATAAAAAAATAAATACAGAAATAAGAAAAATTGCAAATGAAATTCGTGGATATTTAAGGTTTCATCATTTTCATAGTAATTATTTCAATTATATTTTAAGGATATATACAATTATAATATTGCCGTGTTATATTGAGAGAAATTTGAAATTTATCTGAAAATCGGAACATAATTTCTGTATATAATGCATAACACGAATTAAATGGCTCGAGTATACAGTGGAAGAGAAGGGTAATTCGGGGGTTGTTGATGAATTACTGTGATACTGTAGCCTGTTGTCTGGACAGATGCTGAGAATTTGTTATAAATAGTGTTAAATTGAAACTGTAAGTGTACCTAAATATGGCATATGGAAATAATAATAAATTAAAATGTATGTCATAAGTAAATAAATAATATAATTACTGTTATCCTTCGTCGATATGCCTTTTAAATTATTAATTAATACAAGTATACGTCGTGTTAATTAATTTTTGAATCGATACGAACTTCACTGAAAAATGAAATTTATAATTACTGAAGTACTCGAATTGCTGCAATTGTTAATTTCGAAATATTCCTATTATTTTATTAAACAGAAAGATATTTAAAAATCATCCATACACTATAATAATATCTAACAAATTTAATAGAAGTTTATCAAAAATTATGAAAATTTTAGGAATTATATATTTCTGTAAATTACTGTATTATAGTGATTGAATTTTTCATAGGCATGATATAGAACCTTCGAACCCCCTTTAACATAAATTCTATAACACAAACGAAGGTATTTAAAAATGATTTATAAATTGTAATAAAATCTAACAAATTTAATAGAAGCTTATCAGAAATTTAAAAAATTTTGGGAATTATATATTTCTACAAATTACTGTATAATGATCGAATTTTCCATAAGCAATATATATAATCTTCGAACCCCCTTTAACATAAATTCTATAACACAAACGAAGGTATTTAAAAATCATTCATAAATTGTAATAAAATCTAACAAATTTAATAGAAGTTTATCAGAAATTTAAATAATTTTGGGAATTATATATTTCTGCATATTACTGTATAATGATCGAATTTTCCATAGACACTATATAACCTTCTATAATACAAACAGAGGTATTTAGAAATCGTCAACTCCTTATACTAATATTTCCATTACAATTATTGCAACAATATTAATAATAATAATAATAAAAGTAATACTACCTCTGGCAAAAGATTTATGTTATACTCAATAATACCGATTCCTTCGTTATTTTCTCCTCAATAATAAATATTTAAATTATTTTCTTCTCTCTTTTATATCATAGTATTTTAGGTCCAAAAAGATAACAGCAATTTCAGATAACTTCGTACTATCTTTTTTAGCTGAAAATTTGTTGCCAAGGGTAGTATTACTGTAATAATATTGGTATTAATAATAATACTAATAATATCACAGTAATAATATTCTAGTAATATTTACAGAAAATTCCGAAAATTTTGATCCACCGTGCAACTCAAGATTCTCAATCCCCGAGAACCTCCCGCAGATCAGAAGAAGGACATCCACCGCAGTGATTAACATATTTTACTGAAATTTTACTTAAACCACCACTCCACGGAGACACCGAAAAGAGACAGCAAAAAGAAGATCCCGATAATTTAACTTCGAAGAAGGGAATGATTCACGCCGTGAACGTGGCAACGAAAACCGTGGAAAATGCAAATTCGAAGAAACGCTGGAAATAGGATCGTCTGCTTGTAAATGGTCACGCTGTTTCTTATTACGACTACAAAATGAGAATAATTTGTCCTTGGCTGTTTGAAGCACTTTGCGGCCTGCTGCTTTTTTCGCTAACTTTTCAGCCAACTGGACTCCAAGTATTTAAATAGCCTACCTCGTTGCATAAACCAGCCGGAATACTTTCTTCGCGACACTTCTCTCGGGATGCAAAAATTCTCCTCGTATTCCCGTACACCAGATGAGGATTCTGGCATGAAACCCGAGGAAAGAAAGGTAACCCTGTTCTCGAATATTTAATGAACCTGTTAAATTGGCCAACGATTATCGAGATAACCAATTCCCTGTCTTCTAGAGGTGAAACGAAATTCGACACGAAATCGAACTAGGGATTAACCCCTTGCACTCGAGACGCAACCCACAGTCGTCATTTAATCAGATTCCAAAGATCTACGTTAATTGATAAATCAAATTTAAAATTAGCCAACGGTGCGTGGGATGCGAAAGTAAAATAATTTTACGTTTCAATTTGTACACAATTTATTAATAATTGTGAAAATATTTGGGAAAATGGGAGTAAAAATACAAGTAGCTATGGAAATAATAATTTTCGTCGCATATGATAATTATCGAATTTGAAATAATAAGAAACACTTTGATAATAATTCCACTTTAGAAGCACAAAAACAAATTGACAATTGAATCAACAAGTATATAATAATAATAATCAATAACAATAATAAAAAAAAAAATAATAAAATAAAAATATATCAATAATAAATATGTAATACTAATGTAATAGTAAATAATAAATAAAATAAAATAAAATAAAAATGTGTCAATAATAAATATGTAATAATAATGTAATAATAAGTATGTAATAATAAATAATGAATAAAATAAAATAAAATAAAAATATATCAATAATGAATATGTAATAATACATAATAAATAAAATAAAATATATAAATAACAATAATAATAATCTTGAAATAAACAATTTTCCAATCAACCCTTATCTCGATCCATATATACATATATATATATATATATATATTTCCAAAACAATCACCTGACATATACTCCACAAAAATGGACCACGGAATTTAATCATCCTCCTGATCCACGAGCATTCCTCTTCCTCCCACTGGCAATGAAAGAACAGCAAAATAAACTTCGGGAAACTTCAAAGTAATACGGGAAACAGCGGAACGAGGTAGTCAAATACGAATGCATCGGGAGAACTGGCAGTTTCGTTGGCAAACATTGCAAGCAGCTGGTGTAAAGGATGAACGATGAAATTAGCGGAAGAAGCGACGAAGTTGAGGACGCCTGGTCCCGAAAGGGTGCGCTAATCGCATTATTAAGAACTTCCTCGTGAAACTCGAGGTGCCTACCAGAAAGGGGGACTTGGGAATATAGGTTAAGACTTCCACAGAGCAGTCAGCCTAGTTGTGTTCGAACGGCCAAGAAAGTTGGCAGACAGCAGCTGAATCGCTACACAAAGACAAAAATGCCTCCGGTAGCTATATATACAGGGTGTTTCTCATTAATGAACTCAAAGGTAATGGCTAAAAATCGTCAAACGTGGTAACAGAAGCCCTTACGAGATGATCTCACGAAGGAGTGCGAAGATTAGGCTAATATACGTGCCCAAGTGCACGCGAGCTGTGAGTTTCGAGTGTCAAGGGTTTCCGAGTAATCGTTGATGCCTTCGAGTCCAGTATGAAGCGAATCACCCTGTATATGCGCCCCAAAGGGACGTCGAGCCTTGATGCGAGAGAAAAAGAGGGCTAACTGCTGGAAACTAGGGATTGCTGAGTTTTTCCGTGGAGGTCGGGGTTCGTGATTACTCCCGGGGATCCTCTGACGATTTGTAGAGCGTTAAAGCGATCAGGAAGCGTCTTATGATACGGTGACCATGGAAAATAATTAAGCCACGAATCTTGCCGATGAAAGTGATTCCAGGATTATCGGTGAAATGGGTGGAGCGAGCGAGGGTGAAATAAGGATCTGTTGGGAATTATTTGATTTAATTAACTAATTATTTAGTGGCAAGTGTTGGGAAAGTAGTGTAGGATACCAAAAGAAATCGCAAATCGACTATTGCCAACGAAAACAAATTGTAAACCGATCGATATCTTCTAAAAGCAAATCGAAAAATTATTCCATATAACAAAATTAAGTTGCGTGACACCCCTACGGGTAGGTGAAGCGTAGGTTGAGGAAAGCATAAAAGCGTGGTCCTTGACAACCAAAACAGAGTCCTTAGAAATAGGTTGTGACCAGCACAAGCGTGAGTCGCTTGGTGTTGGAAAGAGAGTTTCAAAAGAGAGCGTCCTTGTGTGTTTTCATTATTTTTAATATTTTTTCATTAAATGTCTTAAGTTTAAAGAATTGATTTTTTAAATCAAATACAGTATATTAATACTTTTAATGACAATTTAATTCCACAAATAATACCAATTAAATGATGAATAATTTTATTCTTATGCTTAATAAATTTAATATATATAATAATTAATTTAAATTTTTTTTATATATAATAATTAATTTAAATTTAAATAAAATAACAATAAAAAAAATGAAAATTAATTTTATAAATTTATTTGAAATATTTGATTCGATAACTAATTTAAGTTACTTTTCAAATTGATTTTTCATATTTTTACCTATTATTTTATGTCCAAAAATATATTGATTTATTTCAAGTGGATATAATATATTTTGATTAAAATTTTTAAATGTTATATTTAAAGAATTTAAAATAATTTTAAATTAGTTATCTTGGTGTTCTTTTCCTAAGTTAAATCAGTTTACGAGTTTTGAGTTTGCGTTATTGTGTTCTTGTTTTTTCTTGAATTTTCGGTGTCTCAAGACGTTTCGCCATCCTACAATAGCAGTTTGCGATTTTTTCTGTATTTTATGTATTCATCTTGACAATTTCTTATCGGAGAAATGCCTCAAAAACCAAAACGATGCTAAAAATGCCTTGAACGACTTCATCGCCTCCAGAACTCCTGAATTTTATGAAACCGGAATAAATAAACTTGTTTCGCGTTGGCCAAAGTGTATTGATTTGGATGGTGCTTATTTTGTTTATTAAAGTTTATTGTATCCTGCGTTTAAAGTTAAGGGTTAAAAAACGAAATTATTTTTCTACCAATCTAATATATACGTATATATACAGGGTGTCCTATTGGAAGATTCGCACTCAATTATTTCCTGAACTATAGTTCGTTTCAGAAAATGTTTTAAGTAAAAGTTATCCTGTTTTAAGGGGTATGTCTTATAGTTGTCATGAATTTTTATTAGGTGGACGTGCTACCGAGATTTCAAGGTGATCTTGGTATTTTTTAATGGAACTCCGTATTTATTCTTATACAAACGGATAATTCATTTCAAGGTGAAATTCTTAACGTAAATACTTTGGCCTTTAACACTGGATTTACGACGGAAGGGTTGCTGCAATTATACGATGGTAACAGATTTAGTTAACTTATAACAAGACTGTTAATATAATATATAATTGTTCTTAAATTAAACTAATCGTTAAAAAAAAAGGCACGTGGTTTCCTTTACCTGTCAATTTGACAGGTGTCCTTAGAAACAGGTATACAGATAGTGTCCGTAAACCCAATGTTAAACAGCGTTCAAAGTCATTTGATATATATGTCTGTGTGTAGATTAACGCTGGGTGCATTGATTTATATTGTACAGATAGACAAAATAATGACACGATGAAGATAAATAAATATTATATAATTACACTTAGATTTCAGGAAGAATCAGTATTAATTTTTCTAAAACCAGGTACACGTTTTTCATAATTGTAGAAATAAAAATCCGAGACCAGTCACGTTGACTGGTATCTAGAATAATAATCTTTCACTGATCCAAGCTGAAAAATTCAATTTCTTTTCTATTTTAGCATTTCCTTCTCGTGTATACATTTAAGATTACATGTGGCAAGCTATTTGAATTAATTCGCAAAATTAGACTTATTTTATAATTCCCAGGAACCAGTCTGATCAAAAAAAGGAGAAAAAGAGGTTAGGATAATCCATAATTATAATCTGCAATACCACGAGAAATTTTCTCGTCTCCAAAAAATACATTCACGCTAAAACAAACAAACAAATCAAAAACATCGAACAACTAATTACTCCACAAAATACGTCCCAGTAAGCAAAAATAAAATATCCGAAATTTACCCAGAAAGAGGAAGAAGAAAATAAATTACACGTTCAAAAATATCGGTCTAACGATATTCTAATTCCCAAGGTCCATTCAGATATAAAAATGGAGAAGAAGAAAAGAAGGCTAGGAAAATCCATGGTTCAGGGTCCGCACCGTCGTGCGAGGAATAACATACGTGACATTGTGTCCGGCAGCATTTCCCTTATTTGTATTCCACGAGGA
>NW_016913251.1:0-9945 GCF_001483705.2 Eufriesea mexicana | reverse complement strand
GAGCGTGATAGGAGCCAATGGAGAAATCACAAAAGAACCGTTCAGATAAGTCACGTTCACCTTGACGGACTTTCGGCCGGGTCTATAAAAGAGACGTAAGCCCTGCTCGATGGCGCAGTCACAGTCACGGTGGAACCGTACAAAATGTTTCGTTCAATTGTTTCTGTCCTCATCGTGGCCGTGGCGCTGGTTCACGCGGCTGTCATCGATGTTTCCCAGGAGAAGAACGTGCACCTGGAATTCACCAGCAACGAAGAGGAGCAGCAAACGAAATCGGTGAGTGACCCTGAGATCTTGCTGTAGGTCTCCTGTTTGACGAATAAACCAAATTGCTGGGAGAAAAGGAATAATCGATGGGAACTCGTCATTGAAGAGGAAATAGATTATACGAAATGATCTACGATGATCTTGTTAGTGGTGGATGAAATATCAATAACAATAAGAACAATTCTTTATTTAATTAGACGAAAAATGATCAAACACAAATATTAAGTATAAATTTAATTGATTTCTCGCAATCACATGCTCACACCTATTTTCACTATTAAGCTGACCAATCTCTTTGATTTGTTCTTTCTACTTTCATATGTTACATGACATACATAATTCACACACACCTCGATCATTACACGTATACTCATTTATCACGATAACCTGAATTCATTAGATATTGGCATCCCATGCTTACTTGTCCCACTCATCCCTTTCTTACAGACATCGCTCCTTTATTATATCAACACATATATATTCAAAATCTATATTAACCATTACCACATTTTATTCCATAATTTTTCCTATTTCTTCAATTATATTCGTAGAAGAATTCTAAATTTATATTTACAGTCAGTCATGAAAATATTCAGCTAGGTATATCACAAATTTTTACCAATCGAGTCTTTTATTTTTATTCGATGATCTTTCCAGTTTTTTAAATTATATTCGTCGAAGAATTCTAAATTTATATTTACAGTCGGCCAGAAAAATATTCAAAAGGTATATCACAAATTTTTACCAATCGTATCTTCCATTTTTATGTTAGTGCTGGATGAAATATCAATAACAATAAGAACAATTCTTTATATAATTACAAAAATGATCAAACACAAATATTAAGTATAAATTTAATTAATTCCTCGCAATCACATGCTCACACCTATTTTCACTATTACGACTGAATAATAACTGACCTATGCCCAATCTTTCTGATTTGTTCTTTCTACTTTCATACGTTACATGAACATACACAATTCACACACACCTCGATCATTACACGCATACTCATTTATCATGATAATCTGGATCCATTATAAGATCAATATTAATAGGATTAATAACTTTTACAAAATTAGGAATTTATGGTAGATATTTAATAATAATTGCTCATGGTTGATATTGGTACCCATGCATACTTGTACCACTTATCCCTTTCTTACAAACAAAGCTCCTTTATTATATCGACACATACATGTTCAAAATCTATGTTATCCATTACCACAGATCTATTATTATATTTTATCTCGATCAGAGGGGAGATATTTCATTTTAGATGATTTATGTGTAGTGCTTAGTCTGGTTACTTTGACTGAAGGATTTTGTAGATTTGAGAACATTTTTGAACCTGCTCATTTAAGACAAATGTAATTAAAGGAATGGCAATTAGAATAAAATGAGACTAGAGAAAGTATAACTAGAAGAAAATGATTTACAGAAGATTTTTAGTGTCAGTCTCTTAATTTATTACATTGAAAGAAATTTACAGAAATGTTGAATAAATTATTTTATTATCAAAATATTCTTCATTCATACAAAAAGAAGTTATTAAATCCTTTATTATAAACTGACATTTCTGGCATACCTAGCTAATCATATACTTAGCTTGGTTAACTTTTGAGATTATACTCGACCTAGCTACGTCATTTAATTAAAAATAAATAAATAAATAAAATAAGAAACGAAAGTATATGTTTTCATTCATTTTTAAAAAGTTTTCCTAAACGTAGTATTTTATTTCATCAAATAAATAAATAAATAAAATAAGAAACGAAAGTATATGTTTTAATTTATTTTTCAAAAGCATTCCTAAACGTAGAATTTTATTTCATCAAATAAATAAATAAATAAATAAATAAATAAAATAAGAAACGAAAGTATATGTTTTCATTCATTTTTCAAAAGTATTCCTAAACGTAGTACTTTATTTCATCAAATAAATAAATAAACAAATAAAATAAGGAACGAAAGTATGTCTTAAATTATTTTTCAAAAGCATTCCTAAACGTAGAATTTTATTTCATCAAATAAATAAATAAATAAATAAATAAATAAAATAAGAAACGAAAGTATATGTTTTCATTCATTTTTCAAAAGTATTCCTAAACGTAGTACTTTATTTCATCAAATAAATAAATAAACAAATAAAATAAGGAACGAAAGTATGTCTTAAATTATTTTTCAAAAGCATTCCTAAACGTAGAATTTTATTTCATCAAATAAATAAATAAATAAATAAAATAAAGAACGAAAGTATATGTTTTCATTTATTTTTCAAAAGTATTCCTAAACGTAGTATTTTATTTCATCAAATAAATAAATAAATAAAATAAGACACAAAAGTATATGTTTTCATTTATTTGTCAAAAGTATCCCTAAATATAGTATTTTATTTCATCAAATAAATAAATAAATAAAATAAGACACGAAAGTATATGTTTTCATTTATTTGTCAAAAGTATCCCTAAATATAGTATTTTATTTCATCAAATAAATAAATAAATAAAATAAGACACGAAAGTATATGTTTTCATTTATTTGTCAAAAGTATCCCTAAATATAGTATTTTATTTCATCAAATAAATAAATAAATAAAATAAGACACGAAAGTATATGTTTTCATTTATTTGTCAAAAGTATCCCTAAATATAGTATTTTATTTCATCAAATAAATAAATAAATAAAATAAGACACGAAAGTATATGTTTTCATTTATTTGTCAAAAGTATCCCTAAATATAGTATTTTATTTCATCAAATAAATAAATAAAATAAGAAACGAAAGTATATGTTTCAATTTATTTTTCAAAAGTATCCCCAAACGTAGAATTTTATTTCATCTCCCTTTGTCCACAGCTGGGCCCCTATCCCGAGGAACGTGGACCTCTCTTTATCGGTGACCTGGTCGCTGGTCAGCGCTATGCAGACGAAACAGTCTTCCGTCGAGTAATCGAATTCAACAATCCAACTAACACGATCCAAGCTACCACTTTAGACGTGTCTGTGACCAGTGGTAAGACTTTCCATTTAATCACTAATTATTCTCCACGATCCTACATTTGCAAATTACAAACTATCATAAAAGTTTCACGAAATTATTGACGAACACAATCACTTGATCTCGAACGTATTAACCCTTTGCACTCGAGAGGTGAGCTTCAGTCACCATTTCATAAAATTTGGAAGATCGATATTAACTAATATATCAAATTTAATGTAATGTAACAGTGTGCGAGGTATCGAAGTCAAATAATTCTACAATTCTATTGTTATGCAATTCTTTATTTACTGCTCAAAAAAGTATCGTCAGTTTTTTAGTAGAGAATCTTTGAATTTCTACTGTTTTCTAGTCAAAAAATCGTCGAGTGCAAAGGGTTAATATTTTAATTCGTCAATTTAATTTGCAATGAAAGTGATTTCTCTTGGCAAATTTGGTCACGTGAATGGCGTTTCGCAGGAAGCATTCATTACCTGAGTGCTCGCAACGTACAAGGTAGCCAAGCAGTTGTCTGCGGTCATCCAAACGAGTTAGGAAGGAGCAAAACCAGCATCAACCTTCGAGTGCCACCCAATTCTTTGGCTACCCTAAACCTTCTCGTTGCAGCACACGATCGTACGAAACGTTGGGTGTAGAAATAGTATTATGTTTGGATAAGATTAGGATTAATAGTGTTAGCTATGGAATATTACGAAGTGTTCTTAAGTAGTAAGTTTTAGGATATTTCATCCGGGGAAATAGTTAATAGTTAGACGCGTTAAGATCACGTTACGTGATCTTGTAAAATTTTGAAATAATAAAGTGAACAAATTAAACGAGTTATATTTAATTCCGAACGTGTTTCAACATCCTAGTAATTAACGTTAATTAATACCTGGTTTTTCGTATTTCCTGATTAACCGTGATTTAATTGCGCAATTGTTACCAAATTTATGTACTGCTCGTTATATTTGGAGATAATTATTCTGTTTCAAAATATAATATTATAAACTCGATATATAAGGATATAAGGATATAATATTATATCCTTAATTTATTTCATTAATTACGAGACTTAGCTTTACAGTAATTAAATTATTTACAATATTGTTTATTAAAAAATGAAGAAATTATGAATGATTGCAGTAGTTTACATCAGTTTGAAGTACAGAAACTAATAATAATTGTAAATAATTTCTTCTGGCACAAAGAAGATAATTAACTAATCCATTCTAGAGATATTTAAGTAGAATAAGAAAATAATTTCACCCACGCATTGTGATGTTATAAAATACAAATAGAGAACAGAGAAAATTAAAAAATAAAAGAAATTTAAGATTATCTGTGTCTCTATAATGGCGCAGATGGAAAGCAAGAATTAATTATTAAATAAAAAATTAATTATTGTTTACTAACTCAACAAAATTAGGGAATGGAACCAAATAAGCAACCGATTAAAAATGATAAATAATAACAGAATTGACAGAAATGGCATAAACAGAATACAAAAATTAATCATTGGAATACATAATTACTTATATATGGCACAGATGAAGTGCAAAAAATTAATTATTAGATAAAAAATTAATTATTATTTACAAACTCAACAAAATTAGGGAATGGAATTAAATATCCAACCGATTACAAATTACCAATAATGGCAGAAATGACAGAAATGGCATAAACAGAGTACAAAAATTAATTATAAAAATATATAATTACTTACACAAATTACTTATATATAATTACTTATATAAGAACTCGGAAAACTGGACTAGAATTTCTACAATACAAAACCTTCACCTATTACATTAAAATATCCCGTTCCAGATTTGCAAAAGGTCACCGAACGATCACCTTCTCCCGCAGCTTTCAAGCAGAAAATATCCCGGAACGGTGAACGTTTGTTTTCCACTGCTCGCATTATTATCGCAATTAAGCGGCCGTACAGGCCGCCACAGCGCGCAATTAGGGTTGCGTAACGAGCGGCCGAACAATCCTGCAAACAAATCACGTTTCGCGTCCGCGCGACACATGCGCGCACACCGGCCGATTGTATGCGTAACAGGTGAGCCACCTGACAAATGTAAATTTCGCGAATACTATTTTCATCGCGTCACGTCAGCGCAAATTTTTATGTCTCTTTGGACAATGCTGATTCATGAATACCACGTCCGTAAATCAAAAGCATTTCATGAATAACAAACTCTCGAACCGACCCGTGGAAGGGACCGGAGAAACGAGGAGGGACCGAGGTACTTGTGAGAACGACATTGATACCTGATCGTATCGTGGGCCATTCCAGGGGATTCGGAGAACATGATTTTGGAAATATCTGCACAATCGAAGCGACGATATCGGTTTGATTCGTTTGACAGTCCCGAACGCTGGTCAAACATATGTCATATAAGCAGGGCAGCAAAGTGCACGTCGATAAATCTTTCCACCCCGACTTAAAACCGGTGCAACCCTACCCTGTTAGGTTTAAACGTGATTTAAAGTTCCTCTCGAGAAGTTAGCGTTGATTCGTTGCATAAATGAACAATTTTTAAAGCTGTATACTTGATAAGTAGCCTCGTGTAATAAAACTTTCGACGATATTTCGTCCGACTGACCTCTCTGTCCAGCTGAGAGAAAAGAGGGGCAATCCTCTTACCTCTGTGAACTGTCTTTGGCTTTATCGATTAGGATGGATTCGAGAATAAATGAATATTGATGATAGGTAACAGTATAATGAAGTTATAATAATAATAACATTATTACGATAGTTCTTCCCTTAACGATATACTATAATATTAGCATCAGCTTTTGCGATCATGCGCTGATAATATTTTTAAACGGAAGATATTGTTGCGGCCCCAGGACCGAACGTCCCGAGTTAAGTGGAGGACTGTTCATGTCCTTACTGTCAGCGTCCCTTGATTCGTATACGCTCGTTATCACCTGGTCACCACTTGGGCGAACCTTAGCAAGGGTCAATAAATCACCCTTAAGACGATAGGCATTAGGATCCAAATTATTTAAACATCCACCAGTACCGAAAGACGTCGAAGCTAGCACACATCCCCGATATTATTCACAACCAATAGGAGGACACACATCCACCACTAACATTTCACACCAACCAATCAGTAGATATACAAGACTTATGAAACCACCGAGACAGCAGTCACGAGAGAGTTCTCCTAAAATTCCCAAGAACTCAGCGCGAGAGACAGTCACACATCAGAACTCCTCAGTTCACCCCTAACCAGGTCTAGCTCTATTAACCCTATGCGGACGGAGCAGTTTTGAGTAAATCATACTATGGGTCCAAGTCGCTGCAGCGATAGTCATTCAAAACTACCAGCGCTCATTTCTGCTTAACCACTTGCGTTGGCAAGAAATTCACAGACGCGTGTGCCAGAACGGTGAAATTGCGGTGTTTCTGTGACAATTGCCTATCACTTACATTACTACAAGAAAGTAGGCTGAAATTGCTGTTATAGAAAAATAATGGTACCTGATTTTAAGTACCTGTCTATTGTTTGTTGATAAAATGGTTGACAGAATAGTCTCGATGTAATAGCTCCATTTTTCTTAATGACACGTGAATTTTCATTGCTGACAGAAAATGTTACACTTGTAAATGCGATGCTAGAAATGCAAAGTGTCGCATTTATAAACGAATCAGAAATTCAGTGTTAAGTAGGAACGTATGATGTACCTAAATATGGCGTGCATTGTTAATAATAATATGGACTTAGTAATTCTATCGACTATGATCAAATAATTATGATAATTTTTTGAATCTTGATTGTGCGATTATCATACAAGGGGTATGACTAATGAGCCACTTTCTCTTCCATGACGAAGGCTGTTAAATGAGTAGGCTACTATATCATAACGTTATTATAATGCTACCTTACCTTCATATCTAGGCTATCTAGTAATCATTGATCCTCTTGAAAGTAATTGAGATAAAAATAAAATAAGGAAAGCGATAAATATATGTAGTATAAACAATATTACAATTAAAAAGAAGATATTTCGTGAAATATAAATCTTCAAAGATATAACCAGATCGGGAACGTATCACGGGCCAGGCTCGTGATAGTCAGTTTTGCCCGATCGACGTACCACGAGTCAGACTCGTGATAATCAGTTTTGGCTCAAAAACCTGACCACGAGCCTCACACGTGGTTGTAGACCAAAGATATATATATATAAGATTATAAAAATTATAATAAGATTATAAAAAAATTTATAAATATCCTATTACTCTTTAATTTTCTTCCATGAAATTCATTTTTCAAAATTAATCTACTACGTCAAGATGCAAGCAAAAATCAACGATAAAAGAATAATAATAGAGAAATCTTCAAAATCAACTCTTCAACCTTCCCAATTCACACACTTCAACGAACAAACATAATTTACAATTTAAATAAAGACATCAACAACGATCAAGTTTATCCAATGATAAATAAATTATTTATTATGAGAAATAAAAATAAAGAAAATGCAGGAAGAGTTACATCGATATTCAGCCTCAGATCGAAAAGATATGAGAGGATGGAAGAAAATTGTGGTAAACAATTCTGCTCCCGAATCATGGCGGGCAAATACACAGAAGCGTAATGGCGATGCATACAGGGAACTTTTCCCGAGGGAAAAACAAGGAGCAAGCTCAGAACAGCAACGAGAATCCCTAAGTGGCATGGTCGGAGTTTAACACGGAATTCCGTCGAGTCTTATTACGGAAATGAACTCGCAGGGTGAATTGCCCTCCTTCGCAGAAGATATCTCAGCCTAATTCTATAGTCTATAGATCCATGGTTTAATATCAGCGATAAGTTCCCAGGAAATTTTTAACAAACAGACAAGTAATCCAAATTATTCTTCCTCGAGGTTCGTAACGAGGGTAAGATGGATAAACACACGAAGAGACATTATATTTAATCATTAACCCTTTGCACTCGGCGATTTTTCGTTACAGAAAAATAATAATTCGAAGAATTATTATTACAAATATATGAATAAATAATTTCGAAGATTTTCGGCCATAAAATTAAGGTTAGGTACCGCGGACAAGATGGCGGCGCACCCTTGGTTCGGTTCCTTGGCATTTTGAGGTTAACTCTTTGCACTCGTTATTCGTTTCTCGTTACAGGAAAATAGTAATTCGAAAAACCTCTGCCATAAAGTCGACGATATTTCTAAAACGGTAAATAAGAAATCGTATGAAAATTAAGACGTAGAATTATTTTACTTCGATATTCGTTGGGTAATTGTAAATTTGATATATTAATTAACAGCCATCTTTAGAATATGATTAAATGGCGACTGAGAGGCGCCTCTCGTGTGCAAAGGGTTAACTTGTCACGTGACGTCAAATTAACTTTATATAAATATTGATAAAGCATGTTAAATTTATATTATATATATATTAAAATTAAAAAATAAATAAATTTCACTGTGATGCCCAATAAAAAGCAGAGACAAATAAGTATTATAGTAACTGCTCTAACATTTATCAACAACAGAGTGTATATTGGTAGAAAAATAGTAGATTTAAAATTTGAAAAAGATTTTAAAGGAAGACAGTAAGAAATAAGAGATGGAAATAAAAAAGTATTTTCTACAAGAAAAGGAAGAAAATTAAGAGAAAGTCCCTACTTACTCGCTCGAGCAACACGTGCATGCCTTGCAGGCTACACGAAGGCCAAGAAAAGGTCCTTGATTCGTGCCAAAGAATGGGAAATTGAGAATGTCGAGTCTGCAGAAAGGAAGTTGAAGATAATTGCTAGTGAATGGGAATATATCTCGATAATTTTAAAAATTATTCATAAAACATAAATTTCTTAATTTTAACTGCTTCATTCGATGCTTCTTTTCAACAATTTCACTAATTATTTACTTTTATTCAATAATTTCTTCACCAATTTTTATCGCGTGCTTAGTTCTGCTCCTCACCCTAAAAATATTTCCTGACAGTAATTATGGCAATTCTGAAAGCATTATATATTTTTATCACTCAAAATTGCGATATACAGCTACTAAAATTATCGTCGTATTTTTCACAGAAATGGAATTAAAAAATTTTATAAAACAGGAAATTATAATAACAATAATAAAAATAGAAAACTATGTCCCTGGTTTGCAGAGAGAAATTATTTTCTCGTACATGTATGCATATGAAAATGTATACGTATATGTGTCGAATCGTCGATACGTTTATTCAAGATGGCGGAACAAACGCGTCTGAGCGAAAGCAGGGAAAATAACTAGAGAAACGAAATGGGGCTCGACGGCAAGAACTGGAATCGGCCAGCGAAAATCCTTAATGAGACGATAATTTTGCAAAGTGTGTACTGCCTCGTAACGAACACCGTAAACTTTGCATAGATTTGCCCGCTCGTTTCCACTCGACCTTTAATTTCACCGCGTAAAATTGCACCGCGCCGTGGCCCGAGTCACTTCCGGAAGAGCAATTACCCAGAGCGCAACGCGTCGGCGCACACTAGCGACCCCTACACTCTTTTCCACCTTTCGCAACTACGAGAGCACGGAGTTAATAATCGCCCGTGTCTGAGTATTGTGCTTTCGGGCCCCTGTCCTATCCATGTTCGCGTGGTAATCGCGGTTGGTGTTTATGCGACTGCGATGGGCAACCGTGCATGATAATGACGCATTGTTTAAGAAGGACCCGGTAATGTC
>NW_016913250.1:1112-1370 GCF_001483705.2 Eufriesea mexicana | reverse complement strand
CAGATTCTATGGAATTGTAGTGACTATAGAGCGCCAACAGTATCTTTCCTCCTTATTTATGTATGAAAGTTAGCTCACCACGATATTTGTCGAAAATATCCATAGAATTGTGTTTTCTAGCTAGATTCTATACAATTGCTATGGCTGTAGCACGCCAATAGAATGTTTCGTCCATATTTATACAGGAAGGTCAGCTGATCGCGATGTTCGTAGAAAATGTCAATAAAATTGTATTTTCCAGCCAGATTCTAAAGCATC
>NW_016913250.1:0-334 GCF_001483705.2 Eufriesea mexicana | reverse complement strand
TCATTATTTATATAGGAAATGTAGCTCACCACGATGTTAGTCGAAAATGTCCATAAAATTGAATTTTCCAGAGAGATTCTGTAGCATTGCATTGGCTACAGCACGCCGATAGAATCTTTCCCCATTCTTAATGCAGGAAAGGTAGCTCACCAGGTATTAGTCGAGTGTAGCTCACCACGGTATTAGTCGAAAATATCCATAGAATCGTGTTTTCCAACCAGATTCTATACAATTGCTATGGCTGTAGCACGCCAATAGAATGCTTCGTCCTTATTTATACATGAAGGTTAGCTGATCGCGATGTTAGCAGAAAATGTCAATAAAATTGAATTTT
>NW_016913249.1:22452-24536 GCF_001483705.2 Eufriesea mexicana | reverse complement strand
ATAATGAATATATAGTACGGTTATGGCTTGATATGTTAACAATTGGCAGAACACTACTTGTTATATACACTGATATAGCACAATAGCCGTAGGATTAAACTGTTCAAAGGAGAATTAGTATATATAACAGTCCTAGAATAACAAAATACAGGTCCACCGTCTCTCGAGGCATTAACAATTGACAGCACAGCACAGAGTACTATCATCGTCGCAGTTCTTAATCGCTTGGGCTACATTGCCCACTAACGACGTAAATTCCAAAGCAATTCTAGAAGACCCACGTATGGTACGCGTATGGCTGGTGATACCTGCAATATATAGCACAGTACCTTCTACATCCATATCCATAGCAGTGTAGCTGCTGTATTGATTATTTCAATATTGAATTACATTTTATAGCAATTGTAGAATGTCGGCAGGCATACCCACTATCCCTCGAGATATTAACAATTGACATCAAAGTACTGAAGACAGCCATCACCACAGTACTGCTGCAGTTTTATTATTTTTCCCACCGGTGAAGTAAATTCCATAGCATTTCTTGGATGACAAAGAGCATATCCTTCATCCCTCGAGATATTGGTAACTGGCAACACGGTACAGACGACAGGCATCATCACAATACTGTAGCCGTTGGAATAGTTTGTTCACTGATGAAGCATTTTTAATGGTAATACTAGAATAGCCTACGCAAAGCCCGTTTGTGTCTCGAGATAGATCCAATTGACTGTACGGTACTTTGTAGATATACAACAGAGCACCGTTTGGGTAGGATAAATCTGTACAATAATGACTACGATTCGACGAACATTTCAGAATGACAAGGTACAGATCCATAATCCATCGCGATATTGAGAATTGAAAACACGGTACTGAATAGAGTTATCATCACTGTAAGGTAGCCGCTAAATTCCTTCGTTCACTGATGGTGTATATTCAATCATAATTCTAGAATAACCTACCCATGGTACGGTTATAGCCAGAGATATTTCCAATTGTCCATACGGTACTTACAACATTTACCAATATAGCACTGTATCCGCTCGATTAATTTGCTCAATGGCGATTTAAAATATATAGAAAATCTGGAATGAAAAAAAAAGATCCATTGGCCCTCGTGTTATTAACAATTGACCTGACAGTAATTTGTACAGCCACTTTTACAGAACACTAGCTGTTGGATCATTTTCTCAGTGATGGATTAATTTCCACAGCAATTCCACAATTTTCAATGTATAAAACAGTTATGACTTTAGATATTTACAACTGACAGTACGGCACTTGGTACATCCACCAACTCTAACCGTCGGTTTAATTTGTTGAATGATGATTTATGGTGAATGGCTAATCTACAATGACAAAAGGCACATCCATTCACGATCGGGACATTAACAATTGATAACACAGTACTGAGTATTGCCTTCGTCAAGGTATTGTAGCCGCAGGATTAGTTTGTTTAATTACGATATAAATTCCGAGGCAATTCTGGAAAAATCAATTTAAGGTAAGGTATTGTCTAGAGATATTCACAGTTGTCAGAACGGTGCTTAGTACATCCACCAACCGGGCACTGTAGCAGTTGGATTAATTTGTTCGCTGATGATATGAGTTACATAGCAACGCTAGAATAATTAATGTATAGTACTGTTACAATTAGAGATATTTACTGTCCGCAAAGCCGCACGAGGTACATGAACCAACAATGCAGTGTAGCCGCATGATTAATCCCCTCAATAATGACTTAATTCTCTAGCAATTACAGAAAGACGAAAGGCAGATCTGTCATCGCTCGAAATATTAAGGACCAGCCATACAGCGAACTGCATACAGCGAACATCCCAGTATAGGTGCCGTTGGATTAACTCGTTCACTGACTCCACAGCAATTCCAGAATTGTCAAAGTTTGGAACTGCTATTGCTAGACACATTTCCAGTTGGCATTAGCGTACTTAGTACATCCACCATGAGGACGCTGTAGCCGTTTGCTTAATCTGCCCACTGACGACTCAAATTCGATAGCAATTCTAGAATTACAAAAGACAGATCCATTATCGCTCGATATTTTAGCAGCTGAGAACACAATA
>NW_016913249.1:0-22434 GCF_001483705.2 Eufriesea mexicana | reverse complement strand
ATGTCAGATGTGGCTGGAGATATTCTCAATTGACAGTAGTATCCACAAACAGAACACAGTTGACATTGGATTATTCTGTTCACTGATGATTTAAGCTCTATAGAAATTCTAGAATGATGAACGGATGCATCGTATATCTGTAGAGGCATTGATAAATGGCAATAGAGTACTGAGTGTATCCATCTAAACAATACTATACCCTTTGCATTAATCTATTCGCTGATCCTATTATTTCTTCAGAATCTGTAGAATGATTGTAGAATGATGTAGAAGTTATGTGATCAGTGAATTGTCCAATCAAGTCACAATAATAATTTGTAGACGGGTGTTCTCCGAACTGATTGTTCAGTTGTGAATGTCTCTATCGAAAGTTGTTATACACATTGATAATTGTAGAACTGCAATATAAAATGCATGATCAGAGGATAGGTTAGTACAATGGTTGTAACAGTTTATTAATTTCCATACTCAGCAGTGTATTTTCAAGTGATCGTATTTCAGTTATAACTGATTGAACCTTTAATCATTCTAGAACAGCTGTAGGGGTTAAAACTTCAGCGGACAGATTAGTACAATGGCCACAGCATTATGTAGAAGGATACGATCTATACTCTATTACCAATTGTCAGTATTTGTAGCTAAACTTGGTCTACACATTGCTCATTCTAGAAATGCTGTAGAATTTGGATTTTAAGCGAAAGCATTAATCCAATGGATTTCGCATCGCGTAGACGGCCACACCCAATACTGCATGCTCAATTGTCTATATCTAAAGTGATAATATATCCATACATGTATCGTTCAAGATTATCAATATAATACAGATGATCAGTGAACAAGTTAATGCAATGGCTTTTGGACATTGCTGATTGTTGTACTCAGAAGTGGATTGCAAATTGTTAATGCCTCTAGATATAACAGGTTCATACTTTGGTCATTATAAAGCTGCTGTGGAATTAATATCATCGGTGAGAGTATTAATCTGACCGCAAGACTGCTCTGTTGGTTGATATACGAACTACCGTACTGTCAATTGCATATGTTTCTAGACAAGACTGATATATGCATTGATTATTCTGGAGCTGCTGCGTAATATAAGTCATCAGCGAACGAATCATTCCTACGGCTACAGTAGTGTTATGATGGCTGTACTCAGTACTCTTTTGTCAAATGTCAATGTCTCGATCAACAATTGATCCAACCAATCCTGGAATTGCTATGGAATCTATGTCGCCGATGAACAGATCAATACAACGGTTGCAATAGAGAGTTAACTGCTGTACTCTGTACATTGCTCTCGGAGCTTATTTTCTCGAGCTGTAGTTGATTTTCCGTTCGTCGTTCTAGAAACGTAACGGAATATAAATCCTAGGTGAGTATATTCATCCAATTGCTGGAGCACTGTGTTGATGATTGCACTTTGTGCTGTGTTGACATCTGTCATTATCTCTAGGGGTATTAATCCATAAATTAAACATTCTAAAATTTTTGTAGGACTTAGATTATAGGACTTAGAACCAATAGACGTTGTATGGTTTAGATTTCAAGTATCAATTCTGCGTATTCAATTGTCAATATCCTTAGGGACAATTAATCTTTCCAGTGACCATGCCAACATAGCAATGTTAGTTAGATCAGATAGGAACAGATTGATGCAATGGCTTTGGTACTGAGTAGATAGCTGTAGTCAGTACTGTACATATCAGTTGATAATACCTCGTGAGACAACAGTTTTTTACTTTGATCAACCATGAACTGTCATGGAATAAAAGTCGTCGGCGAAATTTAAATAATCAGTCAACAAACTAATCCAACGGCAACATTACTGTAATGATGGCTACATTCAGTACTACTTTGACGAATGCCTAAGACTTGAGCGAAAATGGATCTGTCTCTTGTCACTCTAGAATTCCTATTGGACATAAATCATCACTGGGCCGATTAAGCCAACGACAACTGTGCCCTGCTTGTAAACGTACTATGTAACGTACTGTCAATTGTAAATATCTCTAGCCATGATTAAATTATACATTGTTTATGCTAGAATTGCTGAGGATTATATATCATCAGTGGACAAACTAATCGATCGTCTACAGTACTGTGATGATGGTTGCATTCACTACTCTGCTGATAAGTGTCAATACCTCGTGCCATAATGAAGCAGGTTTGTGCAACGGCTATAGTACTCTGATAATGGCTATGCTCAGTACTCTAATGACATATGTCTACGTCTCCAACATAAGTTGCAATGTCCAGCGATTATTCCACATTTGCTGAAGAGACTCGATGATCAACGAACAGATTAATAAAGTGGCTATATTATGTTGCAGATGGCTACACTCAGTACTGTATTATCAAATGCCAATATCATTACCGATATATGGTCTATTCGTTTATCGTTCTAGAATTGCTACAGAGATTAAGTTATCATTGTACAGATTAATCTAATAGCTAAAGTAATATGATGATGCCAATATTCTGTACCGCCTTGTCAGTTGTTAACGTCCCGCGTGACAATGTATCTTCCTTTGCCAACCAGAATTTGCTACAGAGTTTCATCACCAGTGAACAGATTAATCAAACAACAACAATGCACCCATGGTTGCTATACTCCGTACTATGTTGACATATCTCAACGACTGTATCGACATTCGCTATATACATTAACTATTCTAGAATAGCTGAGAAATTTATATCATCGCAGAAAAAATTAGCTCCCGGCTACAGTAGTGTGATGATGGCTGTGCTCAGCACAGTGTTGTCGTGTGTTTATATCTCGAGCGCTGGTGCACCTAGGTGTTGATCATTCTAGAAATGCTATTGAGCTTAAGTCATCACTGAGGAGACTATTCCAACAAATAGAGTACTCTGTTGCTGGATGTACTGAGTACCGTACTGCCAGGTGCAAATGTCTCTAACCACAACTGACCTTTGCATTTACTATTCCAGTGTTGCAATGTAATTTAAATCAATAGTGTACTAATGATGCATCGGCTACTGTACCGTTATGATGGCTGTGCTCAGCACTGTGTTATGAATTGCTAATATCTCGAGTGATAATGGATCTGTCTTTTCCATCCTAGAATTACAGGAGGAATTACATCGTCAGTGAACGGATTAATCCATCGGCTACATTGATGACTCTATAACCGCTGAAGGAATAAGATGGTCCGCGAAAATGTTAACGCAAGGACTCTGGTACGGTGTTGAATACTGCACGCAGTGAGATGCCTTCATGTGTCAATATCTTCGGCGATAATTAATCTATCGATTCACCAATCTAGAATTGGTGTACGTCAGCGAGGATCTACGAATAGGATGACACAATGGATTTGGTACTGCTATGTTGTCACGATCATTTCTGTATTCCTAGTTGCCAATGTCCATAGCGAAAATTGGTCTGTCCAGTGATAACACTAGAATGGCAATGAAACCTTGTTCATCTCATAATAGGTTGATACAATGGCTGCAGTGCTGCGTTGACTGGTATACTCAGTACTGTACTGTCAATTGCTAACGCCTCCAGCTACAACAGACTACATTTTGACATTTCAAGCATTGCTATAGAATTTAAATCATCAGCGAACAGATATTGCAGCGACTACAGTGCTCAGTGCGTGGCTGTATTAGGTGCCATGTTGTCAGCTGTTGATACCTCTGGCCGTAACGTTACCCTACAATGATTTTTCTAGAGTTACTGTGGAACTAAATCATCAGTGAACAAATTACTCGAACGGATACAGTAATGTGATGACGGTTGTGCTCGGTACTCTAATGTCAGTTGTTAATACCTTGAGCGATATTGGATCTCTCCTTAGCCATGCTAGAGTTGCAATAGTAATTCAGCCATCATTGGACAGATTAATACAAAGACAACAATTCTCTGTTGGTTGGTGTACTAAGTACCGTTCTGTCAATTGTAAATGTCTCTAGCCATTACTTGTCTCTACGTTGATCATACCAGATTTGCTGTGGAATTAATGTCATCAGTGAACCAATTAATCCAACGGCAACAGTACTGTAATGTTTGCAGTACTCAGTACTCTTTTGCCGATTAGAATACCTCAAGCCATATTACATCGGCCTTTTCACTTTCTAGATTTGCTATGGAATGATTGATTACTGGACAGGCTAATCCAAAGGCTACAGTGCTATGCTGGAGGAAGAACTATGTACCGTACTGTTAACTGTAAATGTCCCTCGTCGTAACTGCAGCATGCGCTGATAGCTCTAGAGATCCTGTGGTATTTAGCTCATCAGTGAACAAAATTTTCCAACGGCTACAGTACTGTCGTGACGGCTGTACTCAGTGCTGTTTTATCACTTGTTAGTATGTCCAGCGATAATCGATATGGTTCTTGACATTCTAGAATTGCTGTTGGATTCAACTCATCATTGAACAGTTTATTCCAACGGCTACTGTGCTGTGTTGTTGAATGTAACAAGTACAGTAGTGCCAATTGTAAGTATCTCCAGCCATATCTGAAGTATGCATTGATTGTTCTAGGGTTGCAGTCGAATTTATGTCATAAGGGTACTAATAAGTACAACGGCAACTGTACTGTTATGATGGCTGTACACACGGCCGCTTTGTCAATTGCTAACTTGTAGGGCGAAAATGGACTTCTCTTTCGTGATACTAAAATTGGTATAGAACTTAAATTATCAGTGAAGACATTAATCCAACGGCTATAGTTATCTACTGGCAGATGTACCAAGAAATGTACTGTCAATTGTATAAGTCTCTAGACATGACTGTACAATAAGTTCAATGCGCTAGAGTTGCTGTGTAAATTAGATCACATGTGAGCAGACTACTCCAACAGCTACAGTGTTCTGTTGGTGGATATACTAAGTACCGTATATTCAATCGTAAACGTCTCTAGCCGTAACTGCTCTATCCATTGGTTATTCTGGAGGTACCGTGGAATATAAATCATCCTGTGGATAAACTCCGCCAACGGCTACAGTAATCTTTTGATGGCTACACCCAGCACTGCATCTACATATTTGCCAATCCCACTATCGACAATTGCAGTATTAATTGGGCATTCGATGTTGCTACAGAATTTGGTGATCTGCGAGCTGATTAATTCAATGGCCATGCGAATGTGTATGTGGCTAAAATCAGTACTGTATTGTCAAATGTTAATGTCTCCAGCTGTGAGCTTTTATACTTTCATTATTCTAGAATTGCAATAGAACATATATCACAAGAGAACAATTTAGTCCAATGACTACTGCGCATTGTTTGTGAGTGTTTTAGGTACTGCACTGGCAACAGTATATATCTCTAGTGTTAACTAATGTATTCATTGTTTGTTCGAGAATCACTATGGAATTGAAGCATTCAGTGAACAAATTAATCCAACGGGTATAGTACTGTGACGATGGCTGTTCTCTGTACTGTGACTTCAGATGTTTATATTTGGTGCAATAATGTGCCTGTCACCTGTCATAGTAGGATTGCTAAAGAGTATATATCATCATTGAGCAGACATTTCCAACGCAGGCAGTACTCTGTTCGTGGATGTGCTGAGCACCTTAATGCCACTTGTAAGTTTGTCTCGCCAAAACTGATCAATACATTGGTTATTACAGATCTGCTTGTGCACTTAAATTTTCAGCGAAGAGATAAATCCAGTGACAACAGAGTCCTATGGATGGATAAACTCAGAAATGTATTGTCACATGTCATCTTCTCCAGCGACGCTTGCTGTATTCATTGATCATTCAATTACTCCAGATGAACGTAGGTGAGCAGCGAGCATATTACTTCCAGTGGCAATGGTATTGTGTAAATTTTTGTACTCAGTACTGTTTTGTCAATTGTTAACTTGTCAGGCGATAATGGATCTGTCTCTTGACATTCCACGATTCGATCATCAGTGAGAAAATTAGAGCAGCGGCAACAGGAATGCTATAATGGCTGTACGCAGTGCATTGTGGTCAGTTCATATAATGTCGTGCGATAATGTATCTGTCTCTTGTTATTTTTGGATTGCTACGGAATCAAAATCAACAGCCAATTGATTTGTTCATTAGATATATCATTTCGTGGACGGCCGCACTCTGTACTCTATCATATTTTATCAGTATACCTGGGGATACTTTACCCAGCAATTTGTCATTCCGGAATTGCTTTGGGACTTAGGCAGTCAGTGGTAAGATTAATGCGGCGGATATAGAACTGTGTGGACTACTACAAAATGTACTGCATTATCAGTTGCCGATGTTTGAAGCAATTATTTGTCTGCCCATTGGTCATACTGGAATTGCTATGGAATTGATACCATCAGAGGACAGGTTAATCCAACGCCTGTAGCAATATGTTGATGCCTGTACGCAGCACTGTATGGTCAAGTATTATTATCTCTAGCCATAATTCATCCACTTATTAGTCACTCCTCATTGCTATGTAGTGCAGCTAATCAGTGGGTAGACAAGCCCAGTGGCCATAGAAGAGTATAGATGGCTACCCTTACAAAGTCTTGTAAATTCTTGATACCTTGAGCGATGGCTGAGGTCTTTTGTCGTTCAGGAACTGCAGCGCAATATAAATTATCAGTGAACAGATTAGGACAGTGGCTGCATTTCTCCCTTCACGGCTATACTCAGTACCCAGTTGTAGATTGGAAATGTCTCTGGCGACAATTGATCGATTCACTAACAATCCTGGAGCCTCTGCAGAAATTAGATGACCTGTGAGTTGAATTATACAATGGATCTAGCACGAGGTAGACGATTATACTCAGTGCTGTGTCATCAAGTGTGTGTATATGTAGCGATAATTTAAGTCTGGATTGATCATTAGAGGATCACTGTGCAGACTAAATCATTAGAGAATACATTCATACGCTGGCAATATTAATGTGTATACGGCTACACTCAGTACTGTTTTGCCATTTATCAATGTCTCTAGCGACAGTTTGTATATCCGCTGATAATTCTCGAATTGCTTTCGGTATCAAACGATCAGTGTATGTATTGCCCCAGTGACTGTAGTTCTTCGTTGATTGCCATTCTCTGTAAATTATTGTCAATTGTTAGTATCTCTGGCAATAATTGATATATCCATTGATCAATACTGAATTGCTACAGAATATGAGTGGTCCGTCTACATTGCATTACATTATAGTTAGCTCCTAATATCTCTTGCAACAACTTACCCATCCATTGCTCATTCTGGAATTGCTATAGAAATTACATGATCAGTGAATAGTTTAACGCAGAGGACATTTCACTGCGCAGATGTACATGTGGCTCTGTAGATGGCTATACTGGTTACTGTACTGCCATCCCTTAAAACCTGTGGCGACAATTGATACTTCTATTGATCATTCTACACTTGAAACAGAAAGAGTGCGTTCAGCTTATGGATAAATACAAGATCTATACATCTGTTTAGAAGTATATATTCAATTCTCTATTGTCAGTTGTTATTACCTCTGGCGATAATTAACCTTTCCACTGACCATGCTAGGGCTGCTAAAGAATTTACTGCGAATACTTTGTACCAATGAATACGGTCCTATGTGGATGGCTGTACACAGTACACCCTCTTGCATTGTTAATTTCTTTCTGTATAATGCGTCAATCCATTGACCATCCTAGAATTGCTGCAGAAATAAAATGAACGGTATATAGAATGTCTCAGTGGCCCTTGTAATGTAAAGGTAGCAGTACTCGGCACGGTACAGTCAATCGTTAATGTCTCCAGAGATAATCGATATATCCATTGACATTTCCAGTATAGCTATAGAATTTACGTGATCAATGAATGGATAATCCATTTGCTATAATACAGGGCATGTTGCCATACTCAGCGCCGTATTGTCAATCGTCAACATCTCTGGCGATAATAGATCCATACATTGATCATACCGGAATTGCCATAGAGTTGCTGCAGAAATAAAATGAACGGTATATAGAATGTCTCAGTGGCCCTTGTAATGTAAAGGTGGCAGCACTCGGCACGGTACAGTCAATCGTTAATGTCTCCAGAGATAATCGATATATCCATTGACATTTCTAGTATAGCTATAGAATTTACGTGATCAATGAATGGATAATCCATTTGCTATAATACGGGGTATGTTGCCATACTCAGCGCCGTATTGTCAATCGTCAACATCTCTGGCGATAATAGATCCATACATTGATCATACTGGAATTGCCATAGAATATTTATGATCAGTCAATAGCTTTATGAATGGGTACAGTACTTCGTTCGTGGTTAAACTCAGCACTATATTTGTAATTGGTAAAATCGATAGCGATAGCAAATCTGTCCACACATCACTATAGAATTGCCCTAGAATTTTTATGATCATCGAAAGGTATAATTCAATGGCTACGATACCGTAATTGTGACTGTAATCAGCAATGTACGGTCAATCGTTAGTATCTCTGGCGATAATTGGTCTATCTATGTATCATTATTTAGTTACTACGCAATTTACATAATGAGCGAATGCTTTATACCATTTTCTGCCATTGGCTACAGGAATACGCTGCAGGTTATACTGATTCATGTATTTTCAACTGTTAACACCGCAAGCGATGATATATGTATCCATTAATCTTATTAAAACTGCTATATAGATGTAGGATGATCACTAAATAGGTTGACACATTGGCTATTGTAATGTGTTGTTGGCTGTACTCAGTACTTTGTAGCTATGTTTTAATATTCCTAGCGACAGTTCATCTGTCCTTTGTTCTACCTAGGGCTCTTTTAGAAATTACATGATCTGTGAATTGATTAGTGCAATGGATATAGAAATGTGTAGACGGCTATAGTCCATAGTGTATTGTTGATTGATACCTTCTCTAGACATAACTGCTCCAAACATTTATCGTCATAGGATTGCTATGGCATTAAACTGATCCGTGAATAGATTAATGCAATGGTTATAGTATTCCGTAGAGTGCTATGCTCAGTACTGCATTCTTGATTGTTATTTTCTCCCGAAATAAATGAACCACGCGTTAGTCAATCTATAATACCTGCAGAACTTTCATGAAGAGTGAATAAGTTAATGAAATTTATATACTAATCTCTGGGTGCCTATACTCAGTACTGCTGCGATAGTTGCCTATATCTCCAGCGATAATTTACCTATCTGCCGGTCATTATAGAACTGCCATAGGATTAGTGATCAGTGAATAGATCAAATACATTGCTACCGTGCTGCGCCGCTTGATGTACCCAATGCTCTACTGTTAGCTGCTAGTATCTCCAGCGATAATTGATCCACCCGTTGACGATGCTATGTTTCCCATAAGAAATACATGATCAATGAGTGGATTAATCGAATGGATATTGTACAGTGTAGGAAGCTATAGCCTGTAGTGTACTGTTCACTGTTAATGCCACTAGAGATAACAGATCCATACATTGATAATCGTTGAATTGCTGCGGAATTCACATCATATCTGAATAAATATGTCCAATGGCTATAACACAGCGTACATGGATGCACTAAGTACCCCATTACTTATTTCTAACATTTCAAGCGAAAATTGATCCATCCATTGGTCAATGAAGAATAGCTTTAGAGCTGACAGTGATGCTATCCATTTGTATTTAGCGCTTACTTATACTCTGCTGCGCTCTGCTGCACTTTGGTGCACAATACGCCGCGCTGGAAAGATTTTGGAGGTGGCGTTTGTATTGTTAGGTGAGATTAGGATAATACATGAGTTTGCCGTATTCTGTGGGATACGCTGGTCTTCGTCGCTTTACTATGCGCTGCTCCTTTCTGCTGCCCTATGTTCTGCACGGATATGCTCTGCCGTGGTAATGTTTCGATGTGCAACGGTGCATAATGTTATGATATTGAGCGGTGCTATGCGCTGCCGCCAGTGGTGATTGACTGCGTAATCTGCTGTGCTACGCCCTGCTACCCTCAACTGCACTATGCCGCTCCCAATTGTGGATAGCCTAGGTTAGTTTGACTTGGGTTTGGAATCTGTGCCTCTCGCTAATATTCCATGGCGTTCGACGAATTGCAGGGCTCTCCTGCTATCTGCGTCGCTTTCCTGCGTTCTGCTGATCCCAGCTGCAGTTAGGTTACCGAAAGCAGTGTACGTGCTGTTAGAGTATGATAGGCTTGGAGTAGCTAAGCTGGGATAGGTTCGGAATCTGCATTTTTCACTGCAATTCAATGGATTCTGCACTTCACTGAGGCCTGCTGCGCCTTCCGACTGCACTGCACTGCAGCCGTTAGGATTTATTGCGTTAGGGTAGGATAGGTTTGGATAGAATTTTATGCTACTGGCAGCTATTCGTTGGTGTACGGCGCTGCATTCTGATCGGTTGCCCTCTGGTGCGCTATCCAGCGCTCTGCTGGACCCTGCCGTTTTTAGCATCGGTTACGTTAATTATGGAATCTGTGCTGCTTGTTGCTCTCCGTATGTATTCGTAGCATTACTTGGCTCTGTTGGCCTATCCTGCTGCCCGGTGCGCCCTCCTGCTTTCAGCTGCACGCTGCTGAGCTCTATTGTGTTTGTGGCTTTATCCAATTCGCTGCCGGGCACTGAAGTGCTGTGCTGTGGTAACGGTGCTGCTCGGAGTGGTGCCATTCTGAGCAGTAGTGTGCTGTGTTGTGCTATATGCCGATATTCGGTGCTATTTATTGCTCTGCATTTCTGTGCTACGTTCTGCAGCGCGCTGCTGTGGTGCTAGAGCATACAAATTTTATACACAGTTAATCGGTGTTCAATATCTCCATGCAGATGCGCCATCAAATTCAGATAAAGCTTGTGAACAGCGGAACCAGTAATAGTGGGAAACATTCAACGGCGCATTCCGAAGAAGTACCAAAGCCTGCACAATACACTTCCGCATCCTCTTCTTGAATATGAATACGTCAGTCAGCGCGTAATTCCAGCTTTTGCACTGCCAACATCGTTTTCGTGTGAGCTACGTGCTTATGACACTAAGCGCAATAGGAATTGAAAAACGGATATAGGAAGGGTAAAATTTTGTGTTATAATTGAGACAGGAATGGATGATACTTAATCCAAAATTCCTTCAAACTGCTGATGGCAATTCGTTTAATGCGCACGTCGAGGGAAATTGCATTACAATTATTGCCTTAGGCGTTGGTAGCGAAATTATGTAATTGTATAAAGAAAATGTGGGCATGCAGTTTACAAAAGGAGCACAATACCTCAATTAAGGCAACACTAACTATTACTATCGCCATTAGTCAAGTACATAGCCAATGATATTAGTGTTTAATATAATAATTGGTCATACACATAGCATTGACATTATTGCAGATTTCAATCATCTTTGATTAAAGTTAATTGATTAATTGATTACACTCATTCCAGAATTCGGCATTATGTACTTCGCCCGATATAAGCATTGTGCTCGTATATTTCAAGTAGAATATGCGTAGTGCTTTTCATATTATGTCATATACCCCTTATATTCCCGTGGTTTGCAAACGTGACGAGGTTACTTTGTTTAATTACGTGACCCAATAAATTACCAAAATATCCTTAATACTACTGCGTAGTACATATAAAATTCGCTCTTAATAGCCAAAGCGCCACAAGCCCTCAAACCAATCGCTAGCTTCATCCCTCCTTTCAAGCTCAACCCCTCCTTCTCAACTACCGCTTAGGAAGTGCACCTTTCTTCCTTGCACTCGATACTGTAGATTAAAAGAATCCGCGCTCCTCATACCTGATAGTCCAAACAAAAATAGTGCAGAAAAGAGCAAAGGGTTGCAGAGACAGAGGCCGTGCGCATGCTTCCCTTTTCATTCGAGCAACTTCCATTCAGCCTCGTGTTCTAGCCGCCACTCCCTTCGACCCATTCCATTAAACCGCTCGTCGTTCCGTTATGCGTTCTTCCTAACGAATTGATTATATATCCTTTCACATCACAAAATCCACAGCCCCTCATTTCTGTCAATTAATTAGTACTTAATGGACACGTCTTGGACTACATTCTCCATCGCCATCAAGACACAGGCACCGAGAAACTACGACGGGTTTGGGGACTGAAGGGTGTGCGAAACCTATATGACGGTCAAATTTTGTGCTCGTCTTAACGAATGACTTTATTCCGGGCTGTGGTTGTTGAATCTTGGGGAGGAAGTAGTCATGACTTGGGACAGATGTCGTCGCACATTACGCGACGAAATAACGGCACAGCCTTCATATTTCTATGTTCCTTATATCGAAACTCTACTATGCTCTAACATGCCCTGAATGGCGCTGGGGAGCCCAGCAATGGTGGTCGCGGCACGTTATTTTGAGTTACGTTACGTCTGGTTATGCTACGTTTCATTAGGTTATGATAGGATTACATTGAGTTTTATGCTATAAATTGATATTCGGTGTTTTCCTGTGCTCTACTGAGCTTTACTATACACTTCTCGACACTGGGGATGCCACCAATAGTAGCCGTTGCGCGATATGTATAGTAAGGTTACGTTTGGATAGGTTAGGAAAGGGTAGCGTCGACTTTTGTGCTATACATAGGTATCTGGTGGATTTCTACGCTATACATCGCTCCACTATACTCTGTTCGACTACGGGGCGGCCAGTAATGGTAATCTCGGCACGTTAGGTTGGGTTAAGCATCGTTTGGCCGGGTTATGTTAGCTTGGGTTAGGTTTTGATATCATTGGTTTCCGTGGTATAACTGCTGCTCGGTGGATTATTGATATTCACGGTGCTATAGTGTTTTCTGCTCGGCTCTGGGGAGGGCAGCAATAGAGTCCGCGTCACGTTAGTTTGAGTTAGGGTACGTTTGGTTACGTCACGTTTGGTAGGGTGAGGGTAGTTTAGCTTCGACTTTTGCCCTATGCACGGCCATTTGGTAGATTTCTGCCCTCTACTGTTCCCTAATATTTCCTGCTTGGCTCTGGGGATGCCAGCCATAGTGGTCTGCGCACGTTGGGTTGAGATATGTTACGTTTGGTTAGGTTAGGGTAGGATGGCTTTGACTTTCGTGCCTTACACTGCTATCTGGTTTATCTCTGCGCTCTACTTAGCGTTACTATCTTCTGCTTGGCCCTGGGGCGGCAGCAACGGCGGTCCCGGCACATTGGGTTAAGTTGCGTTACGTTTGGTTATGCGACGATTGGTTAAATTAGGACAGGGTAGCTTTGACTTTTGATGCTATACACTGCTTTTCGATGGATTTCTGCGTTCTACCTTGCTCTGATGTGCTCTGCTTAGCTTTGGGGATGCCAGCAATAGTGGTCGCGGCACGTTATGTTATGTTAAGCTGCGTTCGGTTAGGTCATGTTTGTATGGGTTAGGTTGCTGTAATTGTGACTTTCCTGCCATAGACTGCGGTTCTATTGATTTTCGAGCACTACTCTCCTCTACTGTGTTCTGCTCGGCTCCGGGAGCCCAGCGATACTGGTCGCCGCACGTTAGTTATGGTTAGGGTTCGTTTGGTTATGTTGCGATTGGTTAGGTTAGGACAAGGTAGGATTGAGTTTTGTGTTATACACTACTATTCCGTCGATCTATGCGCTCTGTTGTACTCTAGTATATTCTGCTTGGCTCTTGGGAGGACAGCGATGGCGGTCTCGGCACGGTGCGATGAGATAAGCTACGTTTGGTTAGTTTAGATTTGTTCAGATAAGAATTGGATATCATTGACTTTTGTGCCATACATTGCAAGGCGGCGGAGTTCTGCACTCTACTGTCCCCTATTATATTCTCCGTGGCTCTGCGGAGGCCAACAATTTTGATCTCACCACTTTGGCTTGAGGTATGCTGCGATTGCTTCTGTTACGTCCGGTTATGTTAGTATCGGATATCTTTGACTTTCGTGCTATACACTGCCAATGCGGCGGCTTTCTGCGCTCTACTATTCTCTATTATATCCTGCTTGTCTCTGGGGAGGCCAGCAGTAGTGTCCTGGGTACGTTAGCTTTAGGTCGGTTACGTTCGGTAACGTTACGTTTGGTCAGGTTGTGACTGGTTAGCCTTCGCCTTTGGGCTATGCACAGCTATTCTATGGACTTCTGCGATTTGCTATCCACTAATATGTTCTGCTTGGCTCTAGGGAGGGCAGCAGTAGACGACTCGTCACGACAGGTTGTGTTAGGTTACGTTTGGTTACGTTCCGATTGGATAGGTTTGGATCGGGTAGCTTCGACATTTGTGCTATACACTGCTGCTCCGTGTATTTCGTAGGTCAACTGTGCACCAGTATGTTCTTCTTGGCAATCGGGTGGCCGGCGACGGTGGTCACGCCACGATGGTTTTAGCTATATTACGTTTGGTTATGTTAGGACAGGGTAGCTTTGACTTCTATGCTATAAACCGCTTTTCGATGGATTCCTGCGCTCTGCTGTACTCTGATTTATTCCGCCTGCCCCTGTGGCGGCCAGCAACGGTTGTCTCTGCACGTTGGGTAGGGATATGTTACGTTCTGTTATGTGACGATTGCTTATGTTAGGAAAGGGTATCTTTGGATTTTGTGCTATACACCGCTACACGATGAATTTCTGCTTTCTACTGTGCTCCAATATGTCCTGCCTGGATCTGGGAAGGATAGCGGTAGAGGTCTCGGCACGCTAGGTTGAGATCGTTTACGTTGGGTTAGGTTAGTTTAAGTTAAATTCGGTTAGGATAGCTCCTGTGCTATACACTGCAGTGCGGCGGGTTTCTGCTCTCTACTGTCTCTGGCATATTCCGCTCGCCTCTGGAGAGTGCGGCAATGGGGACCTCGACACATTAGGCTGAGTAAAGTTACGTACGGTCATGTTACGATTGGCTAGGGTAGGGCAGGATGGCTTTGACTTTTGTGCGATACACTACTGTTCCGTGGATATTTGATTTCTACTGTGTTATAGTATGTTCTGCTCGGCTCTTGGGAGGCCAGCAGTAGTGGTCTTGGCTCGTTGTCCTGAGTTAGGCTATGTTTGGTAAGTTTACGTTCGCTCTGACAAGGTTTGTATATCTTCCACTTTTGCGCTGTACACTGCAACACTGCGAATTTCTGAGCTCCTCTGCCCTCTAGTGTATTCTGCTTGGCTGTGGGGAGGCCGGCAGCAGTGGTCTCGCCACGTTGGTTTGAATTATGCTACGCTTGGTTCTGTCACGTATGGTTAGGTTAGGAGCGGGTAGCATTGACTTTTGCGCTATACACTGTTCTTCGATGCACTTCTGCGCTATACTGTGTACAAATACGTTCTGCTTGGCTCTGGGGAGACCAGCTGTAGTGTTCTCGGCACACTAGATTTAGATCGTTTACGTTAGATAGTGATACGTTTGCTTATGTTTGGAGAGGGTATTCTTGACTTTTCTGCTATACACTGCTTTTATATGGATTTGTGCGCTCTACCCTCCTCTAAAATACTCTGCTTGGCTCTGGGTATGGCAGCAATAGACTTGTCGTCACGTAAAGTTGAGCTAGGTTACGTTCGGTTACGCCAGGTTATGCTAGTATGGCATAGGATGACCTTGACTTTTGTGCTGTACACGGCAATTCGGTGAGCTTCTTCGATCTACTATACTCTAGTATGTTCTGCTTGGCTCTAGGTTTGCCAGCAATTGTGGTCTCGACGCGTTGGTTTGAGTTGTGTTTCGTATGGTTACTTTAAGCTTGATTATGCTAGTTTAGGATATCCTCGACCTTTGTGCTACACACTGCTGCTCGTCGGATTTCTGCGCTCCAAAGTGCTCTAGTTTTTCTTGTTCGGACCTGTGTATGTCAGCAATTGTGGTCTCGTCACGTTAGGTTGAGTAATGTTACGTATGGTTATGTTAGGTGGTGCTGATTTCGCTAAAGATAGCTTCGACTTTCACAATGTACACAGCTTTTCGTTGGATTTCTGCGCTCTACTGTGCTCTAGTATTTACTGCTTGGCACTGTGAAGGCTAGCAACAGTGCCCTCCGCACGTTAGGTTGTGTCAGCTTACGTTCGGGTACGCCACGTTTGGCTAGGTTAGCATAGGATAGCTTCGATTTTTGTGCTATACACAGCTATTCTATCGACTTGTGCGCTCTACTCTCCTCTAATACGTACCGCTTGGCTTTGGAGAGGCCAGCAATAGTGGCAACGGCAAGTTAGCTTGAGATATGCAAAGTTTGATGAAGTTAGGTTATGTCAGGTTAGATTATGATCTCTGTGACTTTTGTGCTATACACTGCAATGCTGTGTATTTTTGCTCTCTACTGTGCTCTTGTATATCCTGCTTGGCTCAGTAGTGGCCATCAACCGCGGTTTCAGCGCGTTAGGCTGAGTTACGTTACGATTGGTGTTGTTACGCTTGGTTAGGTTAGGAGAGCATAGCTTTGACTTTTGTACTACACAATCCTGTTCGGAGGATATCTGCGCTCTACTGTGCTCCAATATTTAAAGCCTGTATTTGGGGAGGCCATCTATCATGGTCTCGGCACGTTAGGTTGTGTTACGCTACGTTTGGTTGGATGTGGGTTGGTAATGTTTGGTTGGTGCAGCTGACTTCTGTGCTATACACATATATCCGGTGGATTTCGGCGCTCAAACGCGCTCTACTATACTCCGCTTAGCCTTGGGGTTGTCTGCAATGGTGGTCGCGGTACGTCATGTGCAGTTATTCTACGTTTGGCTATGTTACGTTAGCTTGGGGTAGCTATGGATAGGTTTGACGTCACTGATATTCACTATGATTCTATGGATTGCTGCGCTCTGCTCTACTCTGTGGTATTCTGCTTGGGTCCGGGGATTCTAGCAACAGTGCTCACGGCTCGTCAGGTTTAGTTACGCTATGTTTGGTTCGGTTAAGTTGGGGCAGGCAAGTTATGATACCTCTGATTCTTGCGCTGTACACTGCATTACAGTGGATTACTGCTCCCTAATTTGCACCAGCTCGTTCTGCTTGTCTCTGAGGAGGCCAGCAATAATGGTCTCGGCAAGTTAGGCTCGGTTATGTTACGTTTTGTTAGGTTTGGATGTGATTGCTTTGACTTTTGAGCCATACACTGATATTCGTTAGATTTCTGCGCTCTACGTTGCTGTACTGCGCTCTGCGTTGCTGTATTACGCTCTGCTTGGCTCTGAGGACGCCAACAATGGAGGTCGTGGCACGCTTGGTAAGGTTACGTTACGTTTGGCTTGCTTAGGGTAGGTTAACTTTGGTCAGGAAAGCTTCGACTTTTACGCTGCACACAGCTGTTCGGTGGAATTGTGCCCTCTAATGTGCTCTTCTATATTCTTCTTGGCCCTTGGGAGGCCAGCGATAGTGGTCGCGGCACGTCATGTTGAGATACCCTACGTATGGTTATGTTACGTTAGCTTGGGTTAGCTGTCGATTGGTTTGACTTTTCTGGTATCTACTGCAATTATGTGGGTTGCTGCGGTCTGCTGTCCTATGTTATATTCTGCTTGGGTCTGGGGAGGCCAGCAATAGTGGTCTCGGCAAGTTAGGTTGAGTTAGGTTGCGTTTGGTTAGGTTAAGTTAGTTGGGTTAGGTTTTCATAGCTCTGACTTATCTGCTATAGACAACGTTTCTACGGAATTCAGCGATCTACTCCCCATAATACGCTCTGCGTGGCTCTGAGGTGGACAGCAATAGTGGTCTCGGCACGTTAGTCTGAGATATATTCCGTCTGGTCAAGTCGGGTTATGTCAGGTTAGGTTAGAGTTGCTTTGGCATTGTGCTACACATTGCAATGCGATGGATTACTGTGCTCTACTGTGCTTTACTGTGCTCTAGCATATTCTGGTTGGCGCTGTGGGGGCCATCAATAGCGGCCTCGGAACGAAATGTTGCGATATGTTACGTTCGGTTATATTACGTTTCGTTATGTTACAATAGTATAGCTTTGACCTTCGTTCTATACACTCAATTCGGAGGATTTCTGCGTTGAACTTTGCTCTACTATCCTCTGCATGACTCTGAAGGCGCCAGCAATGGTGGTGGTGGCTCGTTTGGTGTTGTTAGCTTACGTTTGGTTGTACTAGGTTGGGTTAGGTGTGGTTAGGATAGCTTTGACTTTTGTGCTATACACTGCTATACGGTGGATCTCTGCGTTCTGCATTGCTCTACTAGCCCCTGATTGCCACTGCGGTGGCCAGTAATAGTGGTCGCGGAACGTTTGGTTCATTTATGTTACCTTTAGCTTGGTTAGGTTAGGCTATTCTTGGTCACGATTGCTTCGCTTTTCGTGCCATATGATGTTAATTGGAGGATATTTGCGATCTTCTGTGCTCTAGGGTGTCTAGCTTGGCTATGTGGTGTCTAGCTTGGCTATGTGGTGGCTAGCAACAGTGGTCTTGGTACGTTATATTCAGTTAACCTTCGTTTGGTTAGGTTAGGTAAGGTCAGGCTAGGTTGGTATATCTTTGACTTTTGTGCTGTTCATTGATATTCGGCAGATATCTGTGATCTACTGTGCTCTAATATGCTCTGCTCTGTCTGGGGTGGCCGTAAATGGTGGCCGAGCCACGTAGGTCTGGGACAGGCTATGTTTTTGTAGGTTACGTCAGTTTGGGTTGGATTCGGATAGCTTTGACTATTCCTCTGTAGACTGCGATTCCATGGATCACTGCGCTCTACTATGCTGTAGTATACTCTGCTTGGCCCTGTGGAGGTCAGCAATAGGTGTCTCAGCACGTTGGGTTGAGTTAGGTTGAGTTTGGTTACGTTTGGCTATCTTACGTTTGGTTAGGTTAGGACAGATTAGTTTTGATTTTTGTGCTGCGCACTGCCATTAGTTGCATTTCTGTCCCTACAGTGGTCTACTATACTCGGCTCCTCTCTCGAGAGGCCACAAATAGCGGACGTTGCACGTTGGGATAAGTTAGGTTGCGTTCGGTTAGGTTAGGTTAGCTTTAGTTTGATTAGGATGGCTTTATCTTACGTGCTATGCGCTGCTGTTCGGCGTATTACTGCGCTCTACTCGCATCTAACATGTTCTGCTTGGCTTTGTGGTGAGCCAGCAATAGTGGTCTCAGCACGTCAGGTTTATTTAGGTTACGTTTGGTTACGTCACGTCTGTCTAGGTTGGGATAGAATAACTGCCCCCTGTGTGCTATACACTGATATTCGATGGATTTCTGTGATCTTCTGTGCTCTAATATGCTCTGCTTTACTCTGGAGAGGACAGAACTGGTGGCCGAGGAATGTTGGATATTGTTAGGTTACGTTCGTATGGGTTATGTTAGCTTGGGTTGTGCCTGGATAGCTACGACCTTTGTGCTATACACCGCTATTCGGCGAATATCTATGCTCTACATTGCTCTACTATATTCTTCTCGCCTCGGTCAAGGCCAGTAACGGTGGTCTCGGCACGTTAGGTTGAGTTCGGCTACGTTTGGTTAGGATATATTAGTTTGTGTTAGGTTCGGATTGCATTGACTTTCGTGGCATAAACGGTTTTTCGGTGGACTTGAGCGCTCCACTGTGCTCTAGTATGTTCTGCTTGGCTCTGCGGAGGCCAGCAATAGTAGTCGCAGCATGTTACGTTGAGATAAGCTATGTTTGGTTAGGACCCGTTGGTTCGGGTTATGTTTGAGTCGCTTAGACTTTCCTGATATACACTGCGATTCTATGGATTTCTGCGTCCTACTATCGACATATATGCTCTGCTTGGCCCTGTGGTGGACAGCAATCGTTACGTTACGTTTGGTTATGTTACGATCGGCGATGTTAGGAGGTGTTTGCTTTGACTTATGTGCTGTACACAGCTATTCAGCGGGCTTCGGCTCTCTGCAGTGCCCTAGTGTGTTCAGCTTGACACTAGGAAGCCCAGCAACATTGGTCTCGGCATGTTATGTTGAGTTATGTTATGTTCGGTTGGCACATGTTAGGCTAAGTTTGGTCTGGATAGCATACCTTTTGCGCTGTGTACTACTCTTCGGAGGATTCCTGCGCTCTACTGTGCTCTAGTATGTTCAGCTTGTCTCAGGGGGGCAACAATAGTTGTCTCAGCACGTTAGGTTGAGTTTGATTACATCCTGTTATGTTGCGTTTGGTTAGGTCATGACAGAATAGCTTCGACTTTTCAGCTATACACTGCTATTGGCGGATTTCTGCGCTTTGCGTTGCTCTAATATGCTCTGCTTTGCTCTGGGGAGGGCAGCAATAGTAGTCTCGTCACGTTATGTTGAGTTAGGCTACGTGAGGTTGCGTTATGTTTGGTTAGGTTAGGTTAGGGTAGCTTTGACTATCTTGGTATACACTGTAATTCGGTGGATTTCTGCGCTCTACTGTGCTCTACTATACTCTGCACGACCCTGGGTAGGCCAGCGACGGTGGTCGTGGTCCGATATGCTGAGGTAAGTTACGTTTGGTAATGTTACGTTTGGTAATGTTACGTTTGGAATGGTTAGGACAGGAGAGGACCGACTTTTGTGCTATACACTGTTATCCGGTGCATTTCTGCTATCTACGTTGCTCTATTATAGTGTCCTCGGCCATGCGGAGGCCAGCAACAGTGGTCTCGCCCCGCGAGGTTGTGTTAGGCTACGTTTGATTTGGTTACCTTAGTTTGGGATTGATTTGGATATATTAGACTTTCGTTGTGTACACTTCTATTCGGTTGATTTCTGCGCTCTACAGTGCTCTGGTATGTTCAGCTTGGCTCTGCGAAGGCCAGAAATAGTGGTCTAGGCACGTTAGGTTGAGATAGGTTGTGTAGCGTTGGTTTAGATTAGGAAGGTTTGTTGGTGATTTCTCTAACTTTTGTAGTATACACTGCTATTCGGTGCATTTGCCCGCTCTACATTGCTCTACTGTACTTTGATCGACTCTGAGGAGCGAGCAGTGGTGGTCGTCGCACGTTAGTTTGGGTTACGTTGCGGTTGATTATGATAGCGTTGACTTTCGTAATATACACTGTTATCCGGTGGATCTGTATGATGTACTTTGTTCTACAATATTCTGCTTAGCTATGGGGCGGCCAGGAACAGTGTTCGCGGCACGTCATATTGAGTCATCCTACGTTTGGTTAGGTTAAGTTAGGCCAGCTTACGCTAGGATATGTGCGACTTTTGTGCTGTTTACTGCAATGCGGTGGATTTCTGCGCTCCACTGTGCACTAGTACATTCTGCTTGTCCCTGCGGCTGCCAACAATAATGGTCTCGTCATGATAGTTTGAGTTTCGTTGCGTATGGTTGTGTTACGTTCGCAAGGTTAGGATAGGCTACTCTGGCTTATGTACTATACACTGCTACTACCTGGATTACAGCGCTCTACTATGATTTAATATGTTCTGCTTGGCTCAAGGGTGGCCAGCAATATTGGCCTGGTCACGGTATGTTGAGTTACAGTACGTTTGGATAGGTTAGGTTAGGTCAGGTTATGTTAGCGTATCTTTCACTTATGTGCTATGCACTGCAATGCGGTGGATTGCCGCGCTCTACTGAGCTCTACTACGTTCTACTTGGCCCTGAGATTGCCAGCATTCTTGGCCTTGGCACGTTAGTTTGAGATAAGTTACGTTTCGTTATGGTATATTAGGTTATGTTCGGTAATTGCAGATTTGACTATCGTGCTATACACTGCTGTTCGGTGGGCTTCTGCGCTCTACCTTGTTCTAATATGTTCTGCTTGTCTCTGTGGTGACGGTAATACTGGTTTGGGCACGATGGTTTGTGTCATGTTTCGTTTCGTTAGGTCAGGTTAGGAAGGTTTCGGCGGATATCTTTGACTTTTGTGCTTTACACTGCTACTCAGTGGATTTCTGCGCTCTACTTTGCTCTACTATACTCTGCTCGACACTGGGGAGGCGAGAATTAGCGGCCGTGGCCCGTTATTTTTGTTTGGTTACGCTTGGTTTTGTTAGGTTAGGATGTTTGATTCGGATTTCTCGGACTTTGGTGATGTACACTATTATGTGGTGGATTCCTGTGATCTACTGTGCTCTACTATTCTGTGTTTGGATTTGGAACGCCTGCAACAGTGGCCGCGACACGTTATGATGGGTTAAGCTACGTTCCGTCTGGTTAGGTTATGTCACATTAGGGAAGGCTATCTTCGACCTTTTCGCTATTCACTGCAATGCGGTGCATTCCGGAGCGCTACTCTGCTCTTGAACATTCTGCTTGACTCTGCGGAGGCCAGAAATTGTGGTCTCGTCAAGTCAGCTTGAGTTAGGTTACGTTTGGCTAGCTTACGATATGTTACTTCGACTTTTACGCCATAGACTGCCTTTCGTTGGATTTCTGCGCTCTGATGTGCTCTAGTATGCTTTGCTTGTCTCCACGGACGCCATTAATAAAGGTCGCGGCAAGTTATGTTGTGTTAGGTTACGTTTGGTTAGGTTAAGTTATGTCACTTTAATTAAGGATATCTTTGACGTTTGAGTAATACACTACAATGCGGTGGACTTCTGCTCTCTACTCTGCTCTAGTGTATTCTTCTTTTCACGTTAGGGTGAGCTATGTTATGTTCGGTTATGTTAGGTTAGGTTACGTTCGGCTAGGATATCTACGGCTCTTGTGCTATTCACTGCAACG
>NW_016913248.1:0-20521 GCF_001483705.2 Eufriesea mexicana | reverse complement strand
CAGTACGGTGATTATGTCTGCAGTCTGTAGTTTGTTGTCAATTCTTAATTTCTCGCGCGGTGACGGAACATTTTTCTGCAATTCTAGACTGTCGATAGAATTTATATCATCAGTCGCCATCTTAATCAAGAGGCAACAGTGATCTGTTGTTCGCTATTCTCAATGCTGTATAGGCAAGTTTCAATGTCTCCAGCGACAATTGCCCCTTCCTTTGATGGTTCTTCAATTGCTGACGAATTTAGATGTTCAGCCAAGAGATTATTTCAGTGGCTATAGCATTTGTCAAATGGCATTGGTCTTCTGACGGAACCACTACCGGCATGTGATATAGCTGCTATCGAATACAAATAACCAGTGAACAAAATAGTCCATCGCAACCTGTACCGTTATAATGGTTGAATTCAGTACTTCTTCGTCATTTGCTAATGTATCGACCAATAATGGATATACCAGTTGCCATTCTGATATTGCTGCAGAATTTAAGTCATTAGTGATCAGAGTAATAAAGCGGCTACTGTGCTCCTGTGGTGGATGTACTAAGTTCCATACTACAAATTGTATATATCTCTAGCTATACCTGTACTATAAATTGATTATTCTAGAAATGCTGTGGAACTTGCGTCATCAGTGATGGAATTAATACCACGGGTGCAATGCTGCGATGATGTCTGCACTCAGTATTGTGCTGTCAATTATTAATTTCATGAGTGATAATGGATCGGTATTTGGACATTCTACAAATGCTATAGAATTTAAATCATTAGTCAACAGAATAATCCTACGACAAGAGTGTCATGTTAAAGGATGCTGTGAGTACCGTTCTGTCAATTCTAAATATCTGTAGTCATAATCGTTCCGTGCTTCTGTTATTCTAGAATTGCTATTAAACTAAGATCATCAGTTAATAAATTAGTCCAATGGCTAAAGTACAGTGATGGTGACTGTTCTCAGTGCTGTTTCGATAATTCTTAATGTCTCGAAAAGTAATGTGCCAGTCCTTTGTTATACTATATTGCACTAGAATCTACGTAATCACTGAACGGAGTAATCCAAAGGCTACAGTGCTGTGTTGGTGGATGCACCAAACTACGTGCAGGGAATTTTATATATTGCTAGTGGTAACTGGAGTATACATGGATTATTCTAGAACCACTGCGGCGTTTAAATCGTCACTGATCAGATTGGACCAACGGATACAGTACTGTGGTGATGGTTATACATTGTACTGAATTGTAAGTTGTTAACACCTCTAGCAATAACGGGTCTGCCCTTTCTGACTATAGAACTGCTACATAATACAGATTATCAATGAACGGATCAATACAGTGGCTGCAATGCTCAGTTGTTTGACATACTATGAACCGCGCTGCGAATTGTGTGTATACTTAGTCGCATCCGTGTTATACATCGACATACCTAAACTTGGTTTTGAATAGAAGCCATCACAGTTCTGACTAATGCAACGTCTACAGTACTTTACCCGCGGATGTTCCAACTGCGATAACGGGAATTATAAATATCAGCAGCCATATATGATGTATACAATGGGTACTCTAGCACTACTGCGGAATTTAAATCATCAGGAAGCAAATCAGTCCAACTGCAGCAGCAAGGTGCTGATGGCTGTCCTCAATACTGTTATCTCAGTTGTTAATATCTCTAGTTAAAACAAATCTCTCTATTGTCATTCTAGGACTGCTGTCGCATCTAAATTGTCGGATAAATCCAATGGATAGGATACCCTTTTGATGGATGTTCTAGAAACCGTACTCTCAGTTGTAGATATCAGATGCCGTAATCACGTTATCCATTTATTTCTCTAGAACTTCTTTGGTATCCACATCATCAGTGAGCTGCTTAGTCCAACGTCTACAGTACTGTCACGGTGGCTGTTCGCAATACTGTTTCGTCAATTGTCTGTCGCTCGAGGGATAATGCGTCCGACATTTTTCACCCTATGATTGGAATAGAATGTAAATCATCACAGAACATATCAATGTAATGGCTGCAGTGGCCTATTGGTGGACGTATCAACTGCCTTGTCAGGAATTTTAAATTTCTCTACCCATAAATGAGGTACACATAGGTTATTCCAGAACTGCAGAGGAATTTAAATCGTCAGTGTACAAATTAATGCAACGGCTGCAGCACTGTATTGATGTCTGTACTCTGCACTTTTATGCCAATTCATAATATCTCGAGCAATAACGAACCTCCCTTCTGTGATTACAGAATTGCTATATATTCTACATCAACATTGAACAAGGTAGTACAGCGGCTACAGTGCCCTGCTCAAGGATTTGCAAGGAACCGTACATACTATCAATTGCAAATACCTCCTGGCATAGCCGTACAGTGCATTAGTTACTCTAGTCTTGCATTGTAATTTACATCATGTGTGAACAAATTATCCAAACGGCTACAGTACTGTTATGATTGCTGCACTTAGTAGTGCTTCGCCAATTGCGGTTGTCTCGAGGGATAACGCGTCCGTCCACTGTCACTCAAGTATTGCGGTAGAATTTCAATCATCAATGAACAGAAAAATCCATTTGCTAGAGTCCTTTATTGGTCAATCTACCAACTACGGTAATGGGAGTAGTAAACATCTCTAACCGTAACTGATTTATACGTTGGCTATTCTAGAACTACTGTGGAATACATACGTTCATTGAGCAGATTAATACGTTGGCTTTATAACAGTGATAATGACTGGACACAGTACTGTTATCTCAGTTGTCAGTACCACGAGCTGTAACGTACCACTCTTCTCTCACTCTAGAAGAGCTATAGTATCTATGTAAGCATTTAATAGGTTAGTCCAACGGCTATGTTGCTCTGTTGATGGATGTACTGGGAACCGCACTGTCAGCTGTAAATTTCTCCAGCCACTACCGTACTATACATTTGTTAGTGGTGGATGAAATTATAACAATGTATATTTAAACGTTTAGTAAGATGACAAAATATTACTTAATCAGTATAAATAGACTCGCTCCTCTCTACGGAATAACTTATACACGCCTCTCTTACACACAACGTCTTCTTCTGTTGACTGTCCAACGAGCACTCACAATTTTTCGCGACTCCCAGTCATACTCGTCACACACATATATTTTTCCACACAAACATTCCTCTCGCTTAAATCAATTATACTATGACAACTACCACCACAATAGTAACCTGAATCTATTACACATAAAAATCCGACGCATACGTGCTCCAACCATCCCAACAAATATATACTCAGAAATATATGTAACCACTACCACAATCTCGCCCCAAGTTTTCACTGGTATTTATACAAATAAAGTGTTTTATATACTTTAATATATTTGGTCCAATCAAAGCTATAGCCATGCAATCTTCTTGCATACTTTCTTTGGGTACATGTGTCACTCTCACTACATAATTGGATAAAATTTCTTTAATTTAATGACACTTCCAATCTAATAATCTTGTCCAAGCTTTAAAGTTACCTACTTTTGCCAATTTAATCGCATTTCAATTACCGCATTTTAATTGTTTGCATTCGCACGACATTCCAATCTTTTTCAACAACGCACTTATCCACGAAATTTCGTTTAATCCTTCCATCATCACCTCCAATTCACTTTCAGTGGAAGAGGGTGCAACTGTCGGTTGCTTCTTACTTTCCCAATGGACCAGTTCCCCATTTCAGTAAACACAAAATAGCACTGCATGGCTTGACACCCGTTATGCCGCCCACGAAACATCTGTGTTACAATTTAATCCTATCTTCTGATTTGTGTTCCCATATTCCATTTGATAATTTATTGCCCTTTTCAGATATCGGAGGTCGTTCTTCAATGCGTTCATGAGTAATTTTCTTGGATTTTGGCTAAATTGCGATGAGCAAATGAGCAAAGGGAATATCGCGTCTCGTTGGTACGTTTGTGTACATTAATCTACCTGGCAGTTCATGCTAACTTCTTTCATCGCACATCCGGGTGCCGTTATCATCACACAATTTTTGATTCACATCGATAGCCGTACTTTCCGCATTACAATAACTAATTCCATATGCACTCAATAAACGTTTGACACAATTTTGTTCCCTAATGACTAATTTTTGATGTTTGTGCTTTAATTCTACGCCCAATATTTGTTTGCTTACACCAAGGTACTTTAATTCGATATGATTTTTTAATACGTTAATATATTTCTCCTCAGATACATCTTCACTACGAGCTACGGTCATATCGCCCACGTGTATGCCACAGTATAGAAAAGTGTTTCCTTCTATTATAAATAGAAGAAATGGATCATGCACACACTGTTTTAAACCAATCTGCAACAAAGTATCAGTTAAATGTTTATTCCAGCACCTACTTGATTGTTTCAGCATATAGATACCCTTCTTCAATTTACAGACTTGCCCCTTTTTCTTTTTAATACCATCAATCACCTTCATGTACAATTCTTCATCCAAAGTTCCATGCAAAAATGCAGTTTTTACGTCATAACTCTTAATTTTTCTTTTATTTTCTGCACGTACGCTGAATGACAATCGCAATGCCTCCATTCTAATTGCCTGTGAGAATTCGAACACAACCTAATGCACTAGTCAAGCCTTGTATCCTCTTTCTAAAGTTTCATAATCCTTCTTTTATGTTAAAGATCCGCTTATACATGATCACACCTTCAACTTTCGGTCAAACCACTACATGCAACACATGACATTTCTGTAATGATTCTGTTTCACTTATAATTGCTTCTCTCCATTGATCACATTCTGGAGATCGCCGTGCCACTGTTATCGCAGTGGGAATTTCTTCACCCACACTACTAATTGCTTTTTCATTTTTAATCCTGGAAGATCTTCTTGCGACACATTATTCATCCAATTCTCCTTCCTCACGTTCTCTCAGAAATTCTTTTGCTCTAATAGCTTCCTTCGTCGTCCTCATCGGTCTTCCATCCTCTTTTCTGGTTGTCGGATATACTTGTTCAATAGTCATACCTTCAATTTCATTATTCCGCTCTACCTTTGCACCTTCATAGTTGTCAATTTCAAACCTTGTACCACCGCAATCACTCGCCATTCATTCCAATTCTTAATTGCCTACCGCCTTCAATGTTTTCTCGAGGAGCCTCGTTGACGCCTTCACCTTTTTCTACACCGGAATTAAGAGGAACTAGGTTTTCATTATGTTCACCATTACCTTGTTTGTACCGGAGCATGTCATATCCGTTCCTTTCTTCATCAAACCATACGTCACAGTTGCACATTATATTGCTCCCTTCTGGTAAGTATATCCGGTATGTATTACTGTCAGCCCTTCGTCATTCAAGAATTGCATTAGGATTGAACATCCTCAATGAACGTGTTAACCTAACAGCTACAATGATCTGCTGATGGATGTGCTAAGTACCGTACTGTAGACCGTAATCGTCAGCAGCCGTATCCGTACTATACATTGACAATTCCAGAAATGCTGATAAACTTATATTATTAGTAAAGAAAGTTAGTCCAACGGCAAAACAACTGTGAAGATGGATGTTCCCAGTACCTTCCCGAAAATTTTTAATATTTGGGGCTGTAAGTGATCTGTCTTTTTTCATTCCAGCATTGCTGTAGAATCTAAATCATCACTGAACATGTTAATGCAACGGCTACAGTGCAACGTTGGTGGATGTGCTAAACGCCGTACTGCCAATTGTAAATATCTGTAGCCATAACCGTACTATGCATTGATTATACCAGAATTGCTGTTAAATTTGAACTATGGGTGACCAAATTAGTCCAACGGCTAAAGTACCGTGATGTAGGTTCTACTCAGTAGTGTTTCGCCAATAGTTAATATCTCGAGCAATATTGAGTCAGTCTCTCGTCATTCTAGAACAGCAATGAGATATTAACCGTCACAGACGAGATAAATCCAACGGCTGCAATGCTATATTAGTGAATGTACCACTTACAGTACTGGGAATTGTGAACGACTCTATTCATAACTGATCTGTACATCGATAATTCTATAATTCTGGAAATAACGTGGAACATATGTCATCAGATGCCAGATCATTGCAACGGCTAAAGTCCTCTGCTGATCGATATACTGAGAAACGTACTGCCTACTGCAAATTCTATTAGCCATAACAGTACAATACATTGATCATTTTCGAATTACAGTTAAATACAAATTCTCATGGTACTAATTACTGCAATCGCTAAAGTGTTGTGACGATGGTTGTATTTGGTACAGTTTCTTCCATTTTTAATGACAAAAGGGATAACTTGCCAGTCATCTGTCAATCTAGAAATGCAATAGGATGTGAATAATCGCTGAGCAGATTAATCCAGCCGCTACAGTGCTCTATTCGTGAATGTACCAACTATCGTACTGGGAGTTGTAAACATCTCTTGCAAGAACTGCGGCATACATTGATTATCCTACAACTACTGTGGAACTTATACCATCACTGATCAGTTTAATCCAACGCCTGCGGAATTGTGATGAATGCTGCACGATGTCCCGCCATGTCGGTTATTAATGTCTCGAGCGATGATGGTTCTGTCCTTTGTCATCCTTATATTGATATCGAATATAAGTCATCACTGTATAGATGAATCCTACGGCTACAGTGCGCTGTTGATGGGTGTGCTAAGAACGGTACTCAGAGCTCTAAATATCTCTAGCCATAACCGTACTATACATTGAATTTTCTAGACACGCATAGGAATTTACGCCACCAATGAACATATTAATCGAGCTGTTTCATAACAGTTATTATGGCTGTACTCAGTACCGTTTCGTCAATAGTAAATATCTCCTGCGATATTTGGCCAGTTCTTCGTCATTCCACAATTGCATTATTATCTCAATAATCACTGAACAGACTAAACCAATGGTTACAGTGCTCTCTTGGTGAATGTACCAACCATGGTATTGGGAGATGCTAATGACTCTAACCATAACTGATGTATTAATTGATTATTCTAGAACTACCGCGGATGTTAAGTAAACAGTGTACAGATTACTTCAGCGGCTGCTGTAATGTGATGATGGCTGCACTCAGTACTGTTATGTCAATTGTTAATGCTTTGAGCGGTAATGAATTTGCCTTTTGTCAGTCTAGAATTGCAACAGAACCTAAAATATCATTGAACACACCAATCCAACTGCTACAGTAGTCTGTTGATGAATGTAATTAGTACCATACTGTCAAATGTAAATTTCTCTAGGCACGACCGTACGATCTATTGTATAGTATGGAATTGCTTGTAACTTACGTCACCTGTGAGCAAAGTAGTGCAACAGCTACGGTACTGTGATTATGGCTGTACTCAGTATTGCGTTGCCAATTGTTTATGTCTCGAGGGGCAATGGATCTCTCCTCTTCATTCTAGAATTGCTGTAGAATGTAGATCACCATCAAACAGGTTAACACAATAGCTACATTTCTTTGTTGGTGTATGCACTACGTACGTACTGTAGGTTGTAAATGTCCCTAGCAATAACCGTACAATGCGTTGGTTATACCAGAATTGCAATAGAATATAAACATTCCGTGAACAGAGTTATCGAACGGATGAAGTACTGCGAAGGTTGCTTTACTCAATTCTGTTTCGTCAATTGTTAACGTCTCCCGGCATAATGGATCTGTCTTTTGTCATTCCAGAGCTGCTACAGAATCTAAATCTTCTTTGAACAGATTAATCGATCGGTTGCAGGGCTCCATTGGTTGATGTACTAAGTTCGGTTCTGTCAGGTGTGAATATCTCTAGTCATAACGTTAATATACATTCAGTGTTCTAGAATTTCTCTGCAATTTACATCTTCAGCGAACAAAGTAGTACAACGGATTCAGTACTGTGATGATGGATGTACACAGTAATGGGTTGCCAGCTGTTAATTTCTGGAGGGACAATGTATCTGTGTTTTGTCACGCTAGAATTGATAGAATTTTTATATCATAGGGGAACAGACTGTTCCAGCGAAGAATGTGATATGTTGCTGGATGTACTAAGTGATGCACTGTCAATTGTACATTTCTATAGACATATCCGCACTATACCATGTTTTTTTCTAGAATTGCTACATTATTGTCATAACGGCTGAACCAAGTCCTGCTACTTCAATTGTTAACGACTGGAGATACGATGGATATGTAGTTTGGTATTCTAGAACCCCGACAGAATCTAAAACATTATTGGAGTGGATAGTGCAACGGCTGCAGTACTCTGCAATTGCATGTACTTCGTACCGTACTCTCAACAGTGTATACCTATAGCCATAAGAGTTCCATACGGTGATTATCCTTGATTTGCTTTTGTATGTACAACACGAGTGAACAAAGTAATCACGCTGCAGCAGTAATGTGATAATGGCCGAACACAGTACTGTGTTGCAGAACGTTAATGTCTCCATCGGCTATATAAACGTCCGCTATCATTCGAATGATATGATAGCTGTACTCAGTACTCTGTTGTCAATCGTTTATATCTCTATGGATAACGGATATGTCTTTTTTCATTCATGAATTGCTATACGATAATGGTCATCACTGAACATATTATTCCAACGGCAACAGTGCTCTGTATGGAGATGTACTAAGTTCCGTGCTGTTAAGCGTTGATATTACTAGACATACCCATGCTATGCATCGATTTTTCCAGAATTGCTGTGGCACATATATCATCAGTGAACGAATTAATCCTGCGGCTGCAGTAATGCTATGATGGCTGCCCTGAGCACCGCTTCGTCAATTGTTAAAGCCTCGAGGTATAATCGATATCTCATTCGTCATGCTGTAGTTGCAGTAATACACAAATCACCATTGGACAGACTAATGCAACGGCTACAGTGCTCTGTTATTGTATGTACTAAGTACCGTACCCTCAATTGTAAATATCTTTTGTCATGTCCGTACTGTACATTAACAACCCTAGAATTGCTGTAGATGCTACATCGTCAGAAAATAAATTATTCCAACGCCAACGTTACTGCGATGATTAATGTGCTCTGTCCGGCTACGTAACCAGTCAATGCCTGTAGATATAATGGATACGTTATTAGTTTTGTAGACTTGCTATGAAATATAAGTCATCAATGAACTGGTTAATCCAAAGGCCACAGTGATCTGCTGTTGGATATACTAAGCACCGTAGTGTAAGTAGTAATTATCACTAGCCATAAACGTACTAAACACTGACAATCCTAGGATGGCTGTGGAACTTACATCATCAACGAACAAGTTAATCCAACGGCTACAGAACTGTGATGATGGCCAAACACAGCACTGTGTTGTCATTTGCTAAAATCTGGAGCGATAATGTATATATCCGTGTCACTCTATGATAGATATAACATTGAAATCATCTGTGAACGAATTAATAAATCGGCTACAGTACTGTGATGATGGCTGTCCTCAGTTCTGTTTTGACATATGTCAATGTCTCCAGCAAAAGTTGTTCTCTCCATTGATCATTCTAAAGTTGCTGATGAAGATGGATGATCAGCGAACAGAATCATTAAATGGCTACAGCTTTGTGTAGATGGCCACACTCAGTACTGTATTGTCATTTCTCATTACCACCAAAGATATCTGAAGTATCCGTTGATACTTCTAGAGTTGCAGTAGTGGTTAAATCGTCAGTCAGCCGACTATTTCAACGGCAACAGCTCACTGTTGCTTTATGTTTTGCGTACCAAAGTGCCAAATGTAGACATCTCTAGCCATAGCTGGACTATACTTTGATCATTCTAGAATTGATACGTAATGTATGACATCACTGTCCAGATGAACCAGTGTCTACAGTAATATGATGATGGGTGTAATCAGAGCTGTGTTATCATTTGCTAGTATCACGACGTGCAATGGATGTGCCTCTTGTCGTTCTACGATTGCTATCCAATTTTCGTAGTCAGCGAACAGGACACTCCAACGGCAATAGTGGTCTGTTGTTGGATATACTTTGTACCGGAACGTCAATTGCTAGTATCTCCATCCATTACTGTTCTATACATTGATTACTCTGGAATTGCTGCAGAATATGGGTCTTCGTTGGACAGATTAGTCAAACGTCTGCATTGCTATTTCAATGGTTATTGTTAATACTGAATTGACATACGTCAAAGTCTCTACCCTCTGTTGCTTTATCCATTGATCGTTCGAAACTATCAATTCTGTTGAAGACGTCAGTGGACAGATTTATCCCACGGTAGCCGTGCCCTATTTCTGGCTGTGCTAATTACCGTACTGCCAGTTGCAAATGTCTCAGGACACAGCGGTAAGTTGCATGGGTTATACCATAAATGCAATTGAACCCATAATATCTGTGAACAAATTACTCCAACTGCTGAGGTATGTAGATAACGGCTGTACCCAGTACTGTTTCATCAAATGTTAATATCTCGAGAGATGATGGGTCAGTGCCTTGTCGCTCTAGAAATCCAATATAACGTATGTTATCACTGAACACAACAATGATCCAGCGGCTATGGTACCCTTCTGGTGGATGTACCAGCTACCGTCCTGGGTGTTCTGAATACCTCTAGCCATAACTGATATATATGTATGCTGGTTATTCTAAAATTACTGTGCAACTTATGTCATCGCTGAATAGAGTAATCCAACTGTTACGGTAATGTTACGTTGTCTATACGCAGTACTGTTATGTCAATTCGAAATGCATCAAAATAGAACGGAACTGTCTTTTGTCATTCCAGAAATGCTGTACAATCTACATCATCATTGAACAGGTTAATACAACGGCTGCAGTGCCCCTTTGATAGATGTACTATGTAACGTACTGCACAAGTAATCCTACGTCCACAGTACTGAGACCATTACAGTACTCAGCACTATGCTCTCAATTGATAATATACCGAGGGACAATGTACCCGTGTTTTGACAGTCTAGATTTGCTTTAGAACATAATCCATATGCGATCAATGCGATTCAACAGCTGGAGTACGGCTATGATGCCTGTACGCGGTACTGTGACTTCAATTGTCAATGTCTCGAGGCATAACTCTACTATACATTTATTTATTTTAGAAGTGGGTTAGAATTTAATTCATCTTTGAAGAAGTTAATCTATCAGGCGTTGTAATGTAATGATGCTTGTACTCAGCCCTGCTATGTCAACTGATAATACCTCGTGAGGTAAGGTACCTGTATTTTGTCATTCTAGAATTGCTACAGAACCTAAATCATCATTTATCAGATTAATCTTTCGAGAACAGTGCTCTCCCGGTGGATGTACTCTGTACGGTACCGTCGATTGTAAACACCACTAGCCATAACCTTAGTATACAAAGTTTATTCCAGGATTGATTGGGAATTGACGTCATGGGTGAACAAAGTAATTCAACGTCCACAGTAATGTGCTGGTGGCTGTACTCGCTACTGTGTTTTCAATTGCAAATATGCCCAGAGATGATGGACCTGCATTTCTCATCCTTGAGTTACTGCAGGAAATATATCATTAGTGAGCACAATAATATAGCTACAGTACTGCTCCGCTCGCGGGTATACTATCTATCGTATTATCTAATGTAAATGTCACTGACAATGACCGTACAATACAAGGCCATTCCAGAGTTACTTTGGAATTTATATATTGTGCGGCCATATAATCCAGCAATGTGATGATAGCTGTACTCGGAACATTGTTGGCAATTATTTATGTCTCGAGGTATAATGGATCGGTCTTTCTGCATTCGGGAATTGCTGTAGAAATTAAATCATCAGTGAGCAGATTAATTGAACGGCAACAGTACCCTGGTCGTGGATGTACGAGGTACTGTACTGCCAACTGTAGACGTCACAAGCCATAACCGTTCCACCCACAGGATGTTCTACAATTGCTTTGGAATTCATGTCATCAGCGAGGAAAGGAATCCAACAGCTACCGCACTATGATGATGGCTGCCATCAGCACTGGGTTCTCTATCTTTTATATTTAGTGGGACAAGGCATATGTCCCCTTCCGTTCTAGAATTGCTGTAGAATATGGAGCGTAAGTGAACACATTATTCCGAAGGAAACAGTGCTCGCTTGGTGTACACACTCGGTACCGTAATGTTAGCTGCCGATATCTCTAGCCATAACCGTACATCACATTGATTATTCTACATTTCCTGTGGAATTTAAACCACCAATGAACAAATTATTCTAACTGCTACAGTACTGTTGTGGCGGCTGAACTCAGTACGGTGATGCTATTTGTTAATTTTCGAGCGATAATCGACATGCCGGTCGTTATTCTAGAATTGCTATAAAATCTATGTCATCATTGAACAGACAAATCCGATGGCTACAATGCTCGGTTAGCGTATGCCTTTGTTAACTAATTCTCAATTTTAAATGGCTCAAGACATATCCGAACTATACGTTCACTATAACAGAAATGCTCTAGAGCATGCATCATCAGTGTAGAAGGAATTAATCCAATGGCCACGTTACTGTAACGATGGCTGTACTCAATCCTGCCATGACAGTTCTTAATACCAGGAGATACGACGGATATGTAAGTAGTCATACTAGGTTTGGTATAAAATCTAAATCTTCACTGAACAGGATAATCCATCGGCTACAGTCCTCTTTTGGTGGATGTACTGAGTATCGCACTGCAAGTTTTTAATATCCCTTGCCATAAACGTACCATATATTGTATAATATAGGATTGCTTTGGAATTCACATCATCAGTGAACAGTATGGTTAGACAGCTACAGAACCATGACGATTGCTGTACTCGGTACTGTGTTGTCTAATGCTAATATCTAGAGTGATAATGGATCTGCACCTTGTCACTCTAGAACTGCTATTGAATTCAATCAGGTTACAATATAATCCAAGGCATGCAGTACTGTGATAACGTCCCTACTCTGTAGTGTGTTGTCAACTGCTAGTATCTCAAGCGATAATATTTCTGCCGTACCTCATTCTATCGTTGCTGTTGAATATATAGCATCATTGGATAGTTTAATCCAACGGCTACAGTGCTCTGTTGGGGGATGTACGAAATACAGTACTAGGAACTGTTGACACCTCTTGTCAGATGTATACAAAGATATTCCAGAACTACTAAAGAATTTTAATCGTCACTGAACAGATTAATACACCGGCTGCTGTACTGTGACAATAGATCTACTTATTCCTCTGTTGTAAGTTACTAATATGTCGAGGGGTAATGGTTCCCACTTTTGTCATTCCTGGAAAGCTGTAGAATATATACCATGATTGAAGAGTTCAATGCAATGGCTAGAGTTCTCTGCTGATGTATGTACTAAGTGACGTACCGACGATTGTAAATGTTTGTAGCCATAACGGTACTACACATTGTTTATTCTCGACACATATTGGAATTCAAATAAACAATGATCTGATGAATACCACGGCTAGAGTGTCCTCTTGGAGTATCTACTAGCTACCGTACTGGGAGTAGTGAATATATGTTCCATAACTGAAGTGTGCATTGATTATTCTTGATCTACTGTGGAATTTTTATCATAAGCTGCATGCCGCACCACAGTGCTAATGGCTGTACTCAGTACTCTTATGTCAGTTGTTAATATCTCGAGCTATATCGGATCTGCCCTTTGTCACCCTAGAATGGCTATAGAATCTAAATCGTCACTGAATCGACCAATACAACAGATAGAGTGCCCTGCTGATGGATGTGCCATATACCGAACGGGAATGTAAATATCGCAAGCCACATCCGTACCAAACATTCATTACCATAGACCTGCTTCGTAATTTACATCACCAGTGGAAAAACTAATCCAACGTCTGCTGTACTGTTATGATGCCTGTACTCAGTACTGTCTCGTCTGTTGTCAATAAATCTTGCGGTAGTGGATCTGTCTAATGTCACTCTAGAAATGTCATAGAATCTAAATCGTCATTTTACAGATCAATCCAACGGCTACAGTGCTCTGTCGATGATTGCATTAAGAACCGTCCTGTCGTTTGAAAATATCTTTATCCGTAAATGTCCTATGAATTGACTACTCTAGACACGCTTTGGAATCTAAATTATCGCAGAACAGATTAGTCCAACATCTACAGTGCACTACAGGTGGATGAACCAACTGTCTTACTGGAAATTGTAAATACCTCTAGACGTAACTGATGTATACATTGATTAATCTGGAACTACTGTGGAAATTAAGCCATCAGTGACCAAATTAGTACGAAGTCTGCAGCACTGTGCTCATGGCTGTACTCATAACTGATTGTGTCGATTCTTAACATCCCGAACGATAATGGGTCTACCCTTCGTCACTCTAGAATGGCTATGGAACCTATATCACCGTTGAACAGGTAGATGCACCAGCAACAGGGATCTGATGATAAATACACTAAGGACGGTACCGTCAATTGGAAGTATCCCTAGTCATAACCGCAATATATATTAACCACCCTCTACTCGCTTTGGCACATAAGTCATCACTGGACAGATTAATCTAACGGCTGCAGTGCTCTATTGGTGGATGTACGAAATACCGTACTAGGAATTGTTGACATACGTTGTCAGATGTATACATAGGTTATTCCAGAACTACTGAGGAACATAAATCGTCACTGAACAGATTAATTCTGGGACGGTACTGTGATGGTAGTTCTGCTTATTACTGTGTTGTAAGTTGCTGATATATCGAGCGGTAATTGTTCAACCTTTTGTAATTCCAGAATTGCTGTAGAACATATATCACGATAGGACAAATCACTCCAACTTCTACGTTCCCTGCTGATGCATATGCTAAGTATCGTACAGGCGATTGTAAATGTCTGCAGCCATAACCGTACCGTAGATTGGTTATTCTCGACATACTTTGGAATTTAAATAATCACTGGTCTGATAAATTCATGGCTGCCGTCTCCTCTTGGAGGATGTACTAGCTACCGCACAGGTAATAGTGAATATCTGTTACCGTAACTGATGCACACAATGATAATAATAGATCTACTGAGGAATTTATATCATAAGTGAAGAGAATAATGCAACGGCTGAATAACATAATGATGGCTGTTCTCAATACCCTTATGCCAGTTGTTAATATCCCGAGTCGCAACTGATCTGTCTTTTGTGTTTCTGGAATTTCTACAAAATATATATCATCACTGAACAGTCCAATTCAACGGCTTCAGTGCTCCGATGAAGGATGTACCATGTACAGAACTGTCAAATCTAAATACCTGCAGCCATTACCCTACCATACATTGATTATTCATGAATTGCTGTTAAACTTAATCTATCATTGAACATATTATTCCAATGGCTAAAGTGCTGTCACCGTTGCGGTAGTCAGTATTGTCTGATCAATTCCTAATACCACGTGCCATAATGAGTGAGTCCTTTGTCACTCTGGAATTGCAATAGTGTATAAAACACCACTGAGCAGATTAATCCAATTGCTAGCATGCTCTCTTGACTGATGTACCAACTAACGCACTGGGAATTGTTAATATCTCTATACATAACGGATGTATACACTGATTATTCTAGAATTACTGTGGAACATAATCCGTCAGTTGACACATTTATCCAACGGCTACAGGGCCCTGCTGCTTGATGTACTCTGTGCCGTAATGTCAGCTGTAAATTCCCCCACCCATATCAGTGCTATACATTGAACATGCTGGAACTGCTGTAGAACTTACATCATCAGTGGGCAAATTAACTCAACGCCAACTTTACAGTAATGATAGCTGTACTGAGTCCTGCTTCGTCAAATGCTAATTCCTGACGATATAATGGATCTGTGACTCATAATTCCTGAAATGCTACATAATCCAAATCATCATTGGATAGGTCAACGGGAAGGTTACAACGCGCTGCTGGTTGAGGTACTAAGAACCGTTTTGTCAATTACAAGTATCTCTAGACATAAGAGTACTACACATTGATGATTCCGGAATAGCAGTGGAACTTACATCGGCAACTAACAATACAATCCAACGAACACGGTACGGTGATGATGGTCGTAATCCGTACTGTATTTTCAATTATTTGCATCTTGAGTGATAACGGATGAATCTACTATCATTCTATAATTCTTGTTGAAAGTAAATAATGAGTGAACGGAACAACAGAACGGCAAATATGTTCGGTTGGTAGATGAACTACGTACCGTGCTCTCAGTTGTTAATATCTATAGACGTACCGGTACTATGAATGGATTATTCTACAATTGCTTCAGAATTCACATCATCTGTGAACAAAATTATCCAACTGCTGCTCTATTGTGATGAACGCTTATGTCATTCTAGAATTCATATATAATCGAACATCCTCAATGAACTGGTTAACGCAACGGCTACAGTGCTACTGTGATGGATGTACTAAGTACCATACTGTCAATTGTAAATACATTTAACCACAATCATAGAGCACATTGACCACCCTAAACTTGATTTGCAATTTAAATCACCACGGAGCAGGTTAATTCAACTGCTACTGTGCTCCATTGGCGGATGTACCAACTACCGTATTTGGAATTGTAGTCTCTATCTTTACCAGATGTGTACATAGATTATCCTTGGAGTACTGCCAAATTTAAACGGAAAGGGAATTAATTTATCCAAGGGCTGCAGTACTATTACGATGGCTGTACACAATGCTGCTATGTCCATTGTTAATATGTCGAACTGTAACGAACCTTTCCCTTGTCATCCTAAAGTTGCAATAGGATCCACAAGATCACTGAACAGGTCTTTTCTACGGCTTCATTTCTCTGTCCATGGATGTACTAAGTGTCGTGCTGTCAATTGTAAATATCTCCAACCATATCCGCAACATATATTAACGACCCAGAACTTGCTTTGGAACTTAAAGCGTCACTCGTTAGGCTAATCGAGCGGCAAGGGCACCATATCGGCGGATGTACCAACTACCATACTGGGAATTGAAGATATCAATAGCCATAGATGATATATACATAGCTTATTTTAGAACTACTGTGGAATATATATCATCAGTAAGCAGATGAGTCCTGCGGCTGCGGTCATGTCATAATGGCTGCAATCCGTTCTCTTATTTCCATTGTTAATACCTCGATCCTAAACGGATCCGTATTTTGTCACTCCAGAATTACACTGTAACCCATATCATCACAGAACACATTAATACAACGGCTACAGTGCTCTATTGGTGGTTGTACCTACTAACGTACTGGGAATAGCAAATATCCCTAGCTAAAGCGGAAGTACACAAATGTTATTGTATATGTACACAATGTATATGTACACAAATAGCTTCTGTGGAATTAAGAAAATCACTGGACGGACCTATACGACGCCTACAGTACTGTGATGATGGCTGTATTCAGTACTTTTTCGTCAATTGTTAATGTCTGGAGCGACAACGGGCCAGCCCATTGTCATTCTAGAATTGCAATAGGATACAGATGGTCACTGAACATGCTTATTCTACTTCTACTTCGCTCTACTGATGGATGTACCAACCACAGTTCCGGGAACTGTATATACGATAATTCATAACCGATGTGCACGTTGATTATTCTAGATCTGCTGCGGAACTCAAATCATTAGTGTACAGATTACTACAGCCTCAAATGTAATGGGATGGTGCCTGTACCCACTAATGTTCTGTCGACTGTTAATATCTCTAGCTACAACGCGTATGCCTTTTGCCGTTCTAGAACTGCTATAGAATGTGCATCATCGTTGAACAGATTAATCCAACGGTAACAGTGCTACGTTGGGTGATGTACTATCCACCGTACTGTGAGGTGTAGATATCTGTGGCCGTAACAGTACCACACATTGGTTATTCCAGAATTGCTGTTGAAATTAAGTTGTAACTGAACAAATTATTCCGTCCTCTACAGCACTGTTATGAAGGCTGTACTCAGTACTGCTTCGTCCCTTGTTAATGCCTCGAGCGATTATGGGCAAGTCCTATGTCATTCTAGAATAGCAATTGTATTTAGAGCACCACTGAACAACTCAAGCCGTCGGCTACATTGCGCCATTAGTGGACGGCCCTTGTACAGGACTGGGAATTGTTAATATCTCCAGCAATAACGGATGTACACCTCCATTAGTCTATAACTACCCTGGGACATAAATAATCAGTGAACAGACTATTCCAGAGGCTGCAGTACTGTGATTACGGCTGTACCCAGCACTGTTATGTAAATTGTTAATATCTTTAGCTATAACGGATTTTCCTTATGTCAGTCTTGAATTGCTATATAATCTACATCATCATTGAACAGATTAACTCAGCGGCTACTGTGCTCCGCAGACGAATGTACTATGTACCGTACTGGCAAATGTAAATATCTGTAGTCATAACCGTACTGTACGTTCATTATTCTAGAATTGCTATTAAGCATAAATTATAGCGATCAAATTTTTCCAACTGCTTAAGCACTGTGTTAATGGATGGAGTCAGTACTCTTTCATGAATTTTTAATGCTTCGAGCGATAATGGGTCAGTTCTTTGTCACTCAAGAATTGCAACAGGACAAATATCTTTGCTGAACATAATAATCCAACGGTTACACCGCACCGTTTTGACGTCCAAACAACCGTACTTGGAATTGTTAATATCTCTAGCGACAACTGATGTATATATTGAATGCTCTAGAACTACTGTGAAATTTAAATCATCCCTGAAGGGAGTAATACAGCGGCTGCAGTACTGTGGCGATAGATGCTCACACTACACTTATATCAATTGTTAACTTATCGAGCTATACCTGATATGTCTTTTGTCATTCTGAAGTTGCTATAGAATATGCATTATCACTGAAAATATTAAACGAACGGATGCGGTGCTCTGATGATGCATGTAAAGACTACCATTCTGTCAACTGTAAACATCTCTGTCCATAATGATATTATATATTGATATGTCTAGAATTGCTGTAAAACAAATGTTATCAGCGAAGGAACTAGGACAGCGGCTAAATTACTGTGATGATATCTGTACTCGGTACGGTTCCGTCAGTTGTTATTGTCTCGAGCGATAATGCGCCAGTCCGTCGTCAGTCCAGAACTGCAAAGGCATTTAGATCGTCACCGGGCAGATTAATCCAACGGCTAAATAACTCCATTGGTGGATGTCCCAACTACCATACAGGGAATTGTTAATATCACTATCCACAACTGATGTACACCTAGTTTATTCCAGGGCTAATGTGGAATTAATATCATCAGTGCCCATATTAATTCTGCGGCTGCAGTAATGTGATGTTGGCTGTACTAAGTACTGCTATGTCAATTCATGGTATCTGGAGCAATAACGGATCTATATTTTGACTCTTTAGAGTTGCTAAAGAATCTACATCACCAATGAAAATGATAATTCAACAGCAACAGAGCTCCATTGTTGAAAGTACTAAGCAACGTACTGTCAAATGTAGTTATCAGTAGCCATAACCGTACTGTGCATTGGCTATACCTGAGTTGCTGTTAAATTTATATTATCAGTGAAGGAATTAGTCCAACGGCTGAAGAACCATGAAGATGGCTGTACGCAGTACTGTTTCGTCAATTCATAATGTCTCGAGCGATAATGGGCGAGTCCTTTGCCATTTCGGAATTGCAATAGGACTTATACCATCACTGAACAGATAAATCCAACTTCTACTTAGCTTCATTGCTGGATGTACCAACTACAGTCCTGGGAATTGTAAATACCTCTATCCACAACTGATGCGTACCTCGATTATTCTGGGACCATACTGGAAATTAAATCATCGGCGAAGAGTTTAATCCAGCGCCTGCTGTGCTTTTATGATGGCTGTCCTCACTACTGTTAAGTCAATTGCTAATAACTCGAGTTGTAACTGATCTGTCTTTTGTCATTCTAGAATTACTACAGGAGATTCATCATCATTAAGCAGGTTAGCTCAACGGCTACAGTGCCCCATTGAGGGAAGCACTAAGTACCGCACTGTCAACTGTAAACATCTGCAGCTACATAATCATACTATGCATTGGTTATTCTAGAAGTGCCGTTATTCATATATGATAAATTAAAAAATTCGTCCAACCACTAAAGTACTGTGACGATGGCTGTACTCAGTACTGTTGTATCAATCGTTAATATCTCCAGCCATAACGGATCTGCAATTTGCCATTGCATAACTGCTATTGTATTTACATTATCATGGAACAGGTTGATCCATCGGCTACAGTGCTCCATTGTTGGAAGTACTAAGTACTTCTCTGTCAACTGTAAATATCTGTAAATATAACCGTACTAAGCATTGATTATTCTAGAGCTGCGGTTAAAATAAAGTTATATGTGTACAAATCTTTGCAACTGCCAAAGTACATTGATGATGGCTGTACTCAGTACTGTTTCGTCAATTGGTATTGCCACCAGAGGCAACGGATCATTCTTTTGTCCTTCCAGATTTCCAATAGTATCCATATCATCACTGAAGACATCAATGCAGCGGCTACCGTGTCCTCTTTGTTGTATGCATCGAAAACCGTACTGCTATTTGTTAATACCTCTTGACGTTACTGGTGAATACATTGCTTATTCTAGAGCTACAGTGGAAT
>NW_016913247.1:0-917 GCF_001483705.2 Eufriesea mexicana | reverse complement strand
CTGGGGTGGCCAACGATAGTGGTCTCGGAACGTTAGTTTGAGCTATGCTACGTTCGGTCATGTGACGTTTGGTGAGGTTAGTATAGGGTATTCCAGACTTTCGCACTATAATAGGCAATCAGCGTGCTCTACTGTGCTCTTGCACATTCTGCTTGGATCTGGGAAGGCCAGCAGTAGTGGTCTCGGCACGTTAGGTTGTGTCTAGCTACGCTTGCTTATCATACGCTTTGTTAGTTTGGAATACGCTACTTTGTCTCTTGTGCTATATACCACTACTCCGTGGATATCTGCGCTCTAATGTGCTCTAGTACGCTATGCTTGGCGCTGGATTGGCCAGCAATTTTGGTCTCGTCGCGTTATTTTGGGTTACACAATGTTTGGGTAGGAAAGGTTATGTCAAGTTAGGTCAGGATGTGTTTGACTTATGTGCTATACAGTGCAGTGCGGTGGGTTTCTACGCTCTGGTGTCCTCTAGTATGTTCTGCTCGAATATGGGGAGGCGAGCAATAGTGGCCGCGGCGCGTTAATTTGAGGTAGGCGAAGTTTGGCTAGGTTATGTTGGCTTAGGTTAGGCCTGGATAGATATAACTTTTGCGCCCTACTCTGCGATTCTAGGGACTTCTGCGCCGTAATCTCCTCTAGTAAGTTCTGCTCAACTCTGTGGAGGCCAGCAATAGTGGCCGGGGTATGTTAGGTTTAGCTATGTTACGTTTGGTTATGATACGATTGGATATATTAGGACAGGATATCGTTCACTTTAGTGTTATACACTGCTATTCGGTATACTTCTGCGCTCACGTGTGCTCTAGTATGCTCTGCTTGGATCTGGGGAGTGCAGAAATAGTGGCCTCCTTGCGTTGGACTGAGCTATGCTACGGTCGTTTATGTTACGTTTTGGAGGTGAGGATAGGATTGTT
>NW_016913246.1:0-2944 GCF_001483705.2 Eufriesea mexicana | reverse complement strand
TATGGATGGATTGATGTACGAATGTATGTATGTACGGATTTATATATGTATGGATGTATGCATGTATGGATGTATGGATGTGTGGGTGCATATATGTATGGATGTATGTATATATGGATGTATGGATGTGTGGGTGTATGGATGGATGGATGTATGGGTGGATATATGTGTGGAGGGCAGGATGTATGGATGGATGTATGTATAGTTGTATGTATGCATGCATGCATGGTTGTATGTATGGATGAAGGTATGCATGTTTGTATGGATGTATGTATGGGTGTATGTATGGATGTATGAATGGATGCATGTATGGATGTATGTGAAGGTGTATGTGTGTATGCATGAATGGTTGTATGTATGGGTGTATGTATGGATGTATGTATTGATGTATGTATGAATGGATGTATTTATGGGTGTATGTATGGATGTATGTATTGATGTATGTATGAATTTTATGGGTGTATGTATGGATGCATGTATTGATGTATGTATGAATGGATGGATCTATGGACACACCGATGGATGGATGTATGCATGGATATATGTATGGATGGATTGAGGTATGGAAGGACTGATGTAAGTATGTATGGATGTATCGATGTTTATATGTATGGATGGATGGAAGTATCGATGGATGTCAGTAAGGATGGCAATATGTATGGATGTATGGATGTGAGGATGTATAGATGTTTGGATGGATGGATGTACGTGTGGATGTATGTATGGATGTATGTATGTATGAACGTATGGATGTATGGATGTATGGATGTGTGGATGTATGGATGCATGGAGGGATGGTTGTGTGAACGGTTGCATGGATGGATGGATGGGTGTATGGATGGATGTATGTATGGATGTATGAATGAATGTATGGATGTATGTATGAATGTATGTATGGATGTAGATAAAGATGTATGTATGGATGTATGTTCGGATGTATGTATGGATATTTCTATGGATGTATGTATGGATTTATGGAAGCATGTGTGTATGGATGTACGTATGGACGAATGCATATACGTATGTATGGATGTATGTATTGATGTATGTATGGATGTATGGCTGGATGGATGGATGGATTGTTGTATGGATGTATGTATCGATGGATGTATGGATGGGTGGATGTATCGATGGATGGCTGTATGGTAGGATGTATGTACGGATGGATGGATGCATGGATTGGTGGATTTATGGATGTATGGATGTATGAATGTATGGATGTATGGTTGGACGGATATGCGGATGTATGGATGCATGGATGGATGTTTGTGTGAACGATTGCATGGATGGATGGATGAGTGTATGGACGGATGGATGTATGGATGTATCTAAGGATGAATGTATGGATGTATGTATGAATGAATGTTTGGTTGTGTGTATGGATGTATGTATTGATGCATGTATGGGTGTATAGATGGATGGATGGATTGGCAGATGGATGTATGGATGGATGTATGTATTGATCGATGGATGTATGGATGGGATGATGTATGGATGGATGACAGTATGCAGGGTTAGATGTATGTCTGTATGGATGCGCGGGTGGATGAATGGATGGGTGGCTGTTCTGAAGAGTATGTGAATGGTTGGGTGGAGGAACTGATGCATGGAAGGATGGAAGGGCGTATGTATAGATGCATGTATGGATGAATGTATGGATGCATGTGCGGATGTATCTATGGATATATACGTGGATGTATGTATGGATGTGTGTATGGATGTATATGTGGACGTATGAATGGATTTATGTATGGATGTGGGTATGTGTGTATGTGAGGATGTATGGATGTATGTATGGATGGATGGTTGTATGGTTGGACGGATTTATGGATGTAAGGATGTGTGTATGTATGGATGTTTTAATGGATGTCTGTATGGATGTATGTATAGATGTATTTGTGGTTGTATGCATGGATGTATGTATGGTGTAGGTATGGCTGTTTGTATGGATGTATGAATGGGTGTATGTATGGATGCATGAATGGATTTATGTATGGATGTGTTCGAAGGTGTATGTATGTATGTTTGAATGGATGTATGTATGGGTGAATGTATGGGTGTATGCGTTTATGTATGTATGAATGGATGGATGGATGGACGCATCGGTGGATGGATGTATGCATAGATATATGTGCGGATGTATGGATGTATGTATGTATATATGTATGGATTATGGATGTATGGAAGTATGGGTGTATGTATGTATGGATGTATGTATGTATTGATGTACGAATGTATGGATGTACTGATGTGTGTATGTATGTATTGATGTATGTATGGATGTATGGCTGGATGGATGGATGGATTGTTGTATATATGTATGTATCGATGGATGTATGGATGGGTGGATGTATCGATGGATGGTTGTATGGGAGGATGTATGTTCGGATGGATGGATGCACGGATGGATGGATTTATGGATGTATGGACGGGTGGACGTATGGATGGATGTATGTACGGATCGATGGATGTATGGATGGGATGATGTATGGATGGATGGAAGTATGGAGGGATAGATGTACGTCTGTATGGACTTGCGGGTGGATGAATGGATGGGTGGATGAACTGAAGAGTGGGTGAATGGATGGATGGAAGAACAGATGCATGGATGGATGGAAGGGCGTATGTATAGATGCATGTATGGCTAGATGTGTGGATGTATGTGTGGATGTATGGATGGATGTATGTATGGACGTGAGCATGGGTGTATGTATGGATGTATTGGTGAACGTATGGATGTATTTATAGACGGATGGTTGTATGGTTGGGCGTACTTTTGGATGTATGGATGTATGAATGGATGTATGTGTGGATGTATGTGAGGTTGTATGTATGTATGTTTGTATGGATGTATGTATGGGTGTATGTATGGATGTATGTATTGATTTATGTATGAATGTATGGATGGATGGACGCATTGGTGGATGGATGTATGGATGGATAT
>NW_016913245.1:0-1961 GCF_001483705.2 Eufriesea mexicana | reverse complement strand
ATTTACAATGTTTTCATAGGCGAAAAATAAATACAAAACAAAAAATATATTTAAAAAAATTATGAAAACTATGGACGGGAATCGAACCCCGTCCACCAGTATACCGATTCTCGATCGCCCCAGTTACGCTACAACTTAACTCGAAACACATTGGAAATAAATATTTAAATAACAATATCATAAAACTTTAATCGCAAATATCTTAAAAACTATTTAGTAATTGCGACTATAATAATATATCTTCTTAAACTGCATGACGATATCTACAATGCTGCAAAGTTTCAACTAAATCGGTGACCCGAAGGACTTGCACACTCCTTGTAAATAAGGGAAGGTAAGTAAACAAGGTAAGTATAAGGTAAGTAAAATTATTAAAATGTTCTGCAAAGTAGAAAAAGTATTGTCCAGTGAATTGTTGAAGATGATGTAAAATCATAGAATAGGTCGGCGAACAACCTCCTATCATGTTATGTTACCCTGATACAAAGAGATAAAATCGGCTGAAAATTTCTCGCCGTGCTGCAAAAGTATTGTCCAGAGAATTCTTGGAAATGACGACATTTCTTGGAACTGACTCAACGAGCGACCTCCATTCATGTTATATTATCCTAATACAAAATCGCAAAATCGGCCAAAAATTTCTCGCTGAAACTGCAAAAGTTTTGTCCGGAGAATTCTTGGAAATGGCGTAATTTCTTGGAACTGTCTCGACGAACCACCTCTTAGCATGTTATGTTATCCTGATACAAAGTCGCGAAATCCGCTGATTCTTTTACCACGAGCGGCAAAAGTATTGTCCAGAAACGGCAAAAGTATTGTCCAGTCGTGGCAAAAGTATTGTCCAGTCACGGCAGAAGTATTGTCCAGTCGCGGCAAAATATTGTCCAAAAACGGCAAAAGTATTGTCCTTGGAATTCTTGGAAATGACGTCATTTCTCTGAACTGTCTTGGCCGTAGACCTCTTGTCATGTCATGTTATCCTGATACAAAGTCGCGAAATTGGTCGAAAATTTTACGGCGAGGTTGCAAAAGTATGGTCAGAAAATTCTTGGAAATGACGTCATTTCTTGGAACTGTCTCGGCCGTAGACCTCTTGTCATGTCATGTTACCCTGATACAAAGTTGCAAAATTGGGCGAAAAATTTACGACGATGTTGCAAAAGTATGGTCAGAGAATTCTTGGAAATGACGTCATTTCTTGGAACTGTCTCGACGGACCACCTCTTGTCATGTCATGTTATCCTGATACAAAGTCGCGAAATCGACTGATTCTTTTACCACGAAGCGGCAAAAGTATTTTCCAGAAACGGCAAAAGTATTGTCCAGTCGCGGCAAAAGTATTGTCCAGTCGCGGCAAAAGTATTGTCCAGAAACGGCAAAAGTATTGTCCAGTCGCGGCAGAAGTATTGTCCAGTCGCGGCAAAAATATTGTCCAAAAACGGCAAAAGTATTGTCCATGGAATTCTTGGAAATGACGTCATTTCTCTGAGCTGTCTTGGCCGTAGACCTCTTGTCATGTCATGTTATCCTGATACAAAGTCGCGAAATTGGGCGAAAATTTTACGGCGAGGTTGCAAAAGTATGGTCCGAGAATTCTTGGAAATGATGTCATTTCTTGGAACTGTTCTGTCTCGGCCGTAGACCTCTTGTCATGTCATGTTATCCTGATACAAAGTCGCGAAATTGGGCGAAAATTTTACGGCGAGGTTGCAAAAGTATGGTCCGAGAATTCTTGGAAATGACGTCATTTCTTGGAACTGTCTCGGCCGTAGACCTCTTGTCATGTCATGTTATCCTGATACAAAGTCGCGAAAATGGCGAGAAATATTATTCACAAGCTGCAAAAGTATTGTCCAAGTATTCTTGGAAATGACGTTATTTCTCGGAACTGACGCGGTGAGCGACCTCCTGTCACATCATGTTCTCCTGATACAAAATCGAGAATTGGCAGAAGTTTTGAC
>NW_016913244.1:0-809 GCF_001483705.2 Eufriesea mexicana | reverse complement strand
CACAGGAGAGCACAGAAGTCCATAGGATAGCAGTGTGTAGCACGAAAGTCAAAGCTATCCCAGACTAACACAGAGAAACCTACCTTAACCAGACATATATTAGCTCAACATAACGTGCCGTGTCCAATATTTGTTGCAACCCCAATTGAACACATTACAGAAGAGCAGCGCGCAGAAATGAAGAGTATCTCAGTGCGCAGCAGAAAAGTCAAAGGTATCCAAACCTAACACAAGCTAACGTAACCTAACATAGCGAAGCCTAACTCAAGGTAACGTGCCGTGGCCGCGATTTCTGGCCCACCCAGTGTCAAGCAGAATAGAGCACAGCGAAGTGGAGGGCAGGAATCCATCGAATAGCTGCGTATTGCACAAAAGTCAGTGATATCCTAACCTAACCAGGCAGAACCAAACGTAACCGAACGTAACCATTCCCAAGTTTACGTGCGGCGAACAGTATTGCTGGCCTCCCCAGAGCCTAGCAGAACATACTAGGGCACAGTAGAGCGCAGAAATTCAACGTATCGCGGTGTTTAGCAGAAAAGTCAAAGCTACCATTTCCTAACCTTATCTAACGTAGCGTAAGCAAACGTAGCCTGTGCCATCCTAACGTGTCGAAACCTCTATTGCTGCCCTCGCCGTAGCCAAGCAGAACAGATTAGAGGGGAGTAGAGCGCAGAGGTCCATAGATTCGCTGTGCGTAGCACAACAGTCGAAGCTACAACATTATAACATAGCCAAATGTAAAGTAAGCGAACGCGCAGAGACCACTCTTGCTTGCCTCCCCATAGCCTGGCAGAATATGCTGGAGC
>NW_016913243.1:0-927 GCF_001483705.2 Eufriesea mexicana | reverse complement strand
TATAGCATCACAATGACTATAGCGCGTCAGCAGTATCTTTCCTCCTTATACATGCAAGAAAGTCAGGTCACCACAATATTAGCAGAAAATGTCAATAAAATTCAATTTTCCAGTCAGATTCTATGGCACTGCAATGGCTACATCAGGCCAATAGGATATTTCTTCCTTATTTATGCAAGAAAGTTAGCTCATCACGATATTAGTTGAAAATGTCAATAAAATTGAATTTTCCAGCCAGATTCTGTAGGATTGCCGTGACTATAGTTCGCCAGGTGAACTTTTCCTCCTTCTATATGCTGGAAAGTTTGCTCACCACGATAGTTGTCGATAATGTCAATAAAATTGTATTTTCCAGCCATGTTCTATAGCATTACCATGGCTATAGCACGCCACTAGTATATTTCACCCTTATTTATGCAAGAAAGTTAGTTCACCAAGATATCAGTAGAAAATGCATATAAAAATGAATTCTCCATCCTGATTCTATGGCATTGCAATGGCTATAGCACGACAATAGCATATTTCCTCCTTATTAGTGCAACAAGCTTCGGCCACCACGATGTTAGTCGAAAACGTTCCAATAAAATTGAATTTTCCAGCCTGATTCTATAGCATTGCAGTGACTATAGTACGCCAGTAGAACCTTTCCTCCTTCTATGTGCAAGAAAGTTAGGTCACCAAGATATTAGTCGATAATGTCAATAAAATTGTATTTTACAGCCATGTTCTGTAACATTACCATGGCTGTAGCACGCCAATAGTATATTTCACACTTATTTATGCAAGAAAATTAGTTCGTCAAGATGTCAGTCGAAAATGTCTATAAAAATGAATTTTCCAACCTGATTCTATGGCATTGCAAATCTATAGCACGACAATAGGATATCTCCTCCATATTTATGCAAAAAACCTCGGTCACCACGATAT